>NC_061117.1:111156279-111183103 GCF_002878395.1 Capsicum annuum
AGGTTCTTGAAGTTGGATGTAGGAGCTTAGGGTTTTCTTTTTGAGGGAATTTGATGAAATATAACATATAATGCTTCTAATAGGATTTAACATAGGGTTTGGATGGATTTTGGGTGAGGGAGAATGACCAAAACGCCCCTTAAACTCAAAAAAATTCTCGAATTTTTCCTTTAGTGGACTATTTTGATAGTCTGAAGTAGATCAATCATAACATTCTACTCCGACATCCAAATTGGATAAAACTAATTTCATTAAAAAGAGGAATCCCATATCTTTCCATTGATATATAGTATCTCACCCAAATCATTGTGTACTAAAAGTTATGATCGTTTGAAGTTGACACAAAAATTCACTTTTGATAGGCTAAAGTAGATCGACCATAACTTTTTGCTCCGATAGACAAATTGGATGAAACCAATTTTATTGGAAAGAGGACTCGCAGAGCTTTCCGTTAATTTTAATATATCACCCAGATCATTATGTACAAGGAGTTATAGTCATTTAAAGTTGGAGAAAAAATACGCCATGCCTCAGTACTTTTTCTTGCACGTTTTACTGTTTACTACTATTCATGGTTCGATCGAAATGTTCATAACTCATCGCTCGGGTGTCCGTTTTGGATGATCCACATATCGTTGTAAATATTATTCGATACTCTACATAATGGTGGGTCATAATCTAAGACATTCCGCATGAAAAATTTATAATTCATTCCAAAAGATAGAATCCAACACGTTTACGCACAAAATTTCAATGAAAAATTTCCCAGGGTATTACAGTCTGGCAACTCCTTCAACTCCAACACCGATGGATCTTTAATAGATGGGTTCGCTGGTGGTTTTAGGAAATTTATGAGATCTAAGTCCAGCTTCTTGAGAGCATATGAATATGATCCCATTCTAGTTAATGTATACACTGTCTCTTTATATTCCTCAGTACCATCGCTATCAAAGTTCATCAAGACTGCGACCAAAGTTTCCACAATAAATTTCTCCTAGATTGGTACCTCCTGCTCATCTTTATAATAAACATCAATGATGGAGACTATACTTATCTCCTTGGGTTTCTTTATAAACTGGCACACATCAAAATGAACTACCTTATCATTAAGTTTGAACAGTAGTTTATTAGCTCACAAAATAATTAGCATGCTCTTGGATACGAGGAAAGGTCTACCCAAGATTATGGGTACCTCAAAATCCACCTCATAATCCCGAATAACAAAATCCTCAATAAATATAAAGTTGGACACCTTAACTAGCATATCATTCACCATCAAATCTCCCAGGTCTGCTTTCTTTTATACCAAGGATCTTGTCGAAATGTCGCCACAATGGTAAAGATTATCCACTGGTTCATAGCTAACTGTTCGCTTCTTCGTCACAAGGTCCTTCATAAACTTAGAGTATCCAGGCATCTGCTCTAGTGCCTCCACAAAGATATATTCACTGTCAGCTACTTCAGCATTGCCATAAACTTGTTGAACTTTATGTCATTAGACTTCTTTTTCAATCGATGGGGAAAGGGTGGCAGTAGTTTTGGGAGAGTAGTAACCACTTCCTTCTTTTCCTTTTTGTTTTATTTTTCTAACTCATCAACTTGGTAATGGTTAGATATACCCGCATTACCATCCAGATTCTCAGACTTCAATGGATGGGTTTCATCATCTTCTGTATCTTGTTCAATCATATCATTAATCATAACTTTTCCCACAGAAATTCCAAGTAATACTTTATCACTCCGAGTGGTAACTGCCATACAAGATCCATAATTCTAAGAATTTTGCACTATATCTCTTGGCAATGTGCCACTCTTCCTCTAATTAAATGTTGTCGAGAGTTGGCTCATCTGCTGCTCTAACTATTTGATAGAAGCTGAATATGAATTTATAAGCTGACTCATGGAAGATAAGTCACTCTTCATAATTATCACCCTAGTATTGGTCGCCTTAAGTCCCTTTAATAGCTTCTCCATCATGTCCTCCATGGATATTTTAGCTGAACTGGTAGCAGGATTATCACAGTTTCCAGGAGGTGTATACAGTCCACTCCTATTATTTTTGTTCTTCCAACTCCCTCGGTCCCTATCTTTTAACCAATTTTGTCATAATAGTTCCGACCTTGATTTCCTTGGCTATTGCCTCGAAAACCTCCCTGATTATTTAGATAGTTTTTCTCCTCCCCAGAATCAGAACAAGCTCTACTTTATGACCCAACAACTTTCACCTTCTTGGTCTACCAGATAACAAATGTTTAGTAAGCAGATCCATCTGGGCTTTCATGTGTGCCATATATTGGTCATATTTCTCCTCTTTTCGATGTTAGACCATAGACATACCACTAGACATAATAGGTCTTGCTACCACTGAATCCCAGAGTTGCCAGGATCTACTTGTCTTAGTCAACTGCTCTAACATATCTACAACTTTAGTAAAAGTAAGCTCTATGAATGCCCCCCCTATAGCACTGTCTATGGTTGGTTTGGTGTTGGAATTCAGATCTCTATAGAATGTCTCCATAAAATGCTAATCGTCATCTTGTGGTGAGGGCACTGTGTCAGCTTTTTCTTAAATTGAAGACAAGTCTCGTATAGTACCTTATTCAGTAATTATCTAAAATTGCTAATATCGTCCTCAACTATAACATCATAGAGGGTGGAAAGAACCTTTCTCGGAAATCTCCTTTTAGTTACCTATAGTTTGTTATAGAATTGCGAGCTAATTCATTTAGCCATAGAGTTGCATCCCCAGACAGAGACAATGGGAATGGACGTAGATGGATTGCATTCTTCCCAACTCCATAATTGTTAAAAGATTCACATATGTTGATGAAATTCACCAAATATATATTCGGTTCATCCCTTGGAATTTCACCAAATAACCTTCTTAGGTTTATCAGTTGTATCATGGTACTAGTGATGTTGAACTTCGTACCTGCTGCTAATAGTGGTAGAATAATTACTTCTGTGGCACCAGCTTCGTCCAAGTCAACATCATCTTCATCATCAAATGCAAACTGGACATTGGGTTGACGATTTACTCTTCCTCTAATAGGCTAATTCCAATTCACTAGTGCAACAATATTCCCAGCATGTCTCCTATTTGCAGGATTAATCAGATCATATCCACTAGGTCATCATCATCAGCATTAGGCACTTGACCTCGATTATTAGCATTTTCCTGTTTAAGTTGCGCATTAGCCAAAGCGATTAATGTCTCAGCTTCTTGTTGGTCAACTATTTTACCGATAAAATGAGGTTCCAGATTAAAAGGTAATAGTGGCTCTCCTGACCTTCTAGTTCATGGCATATACAACAAAGAATTTGTAAAAATAAAAAACAACAATTAAACATAAAGTTTAGGAATCTTTAACTATGAGTCAGTTATCACAGATATACTCAATTGACGATCATATTCCCTTGAAATAATGCCAAAATTTGATACGCCCAAATTACAACTCTCTTATGAGAGAGTAAGCGGTCGTCATCAAATATATAACTAATGTTTGGCTTTTGACAAAATATTTTACATCTTTTTCGCGGGATAATTGTATGTTTTCAACCAACAAATGTTGTATTTAATACTGGATTTTAGTTTTTTCAAGTTAAAGAGTTCGCAGGAGGAAAAACTTGGAAAAATAGCAGAAAAAGTGCACTGACGGTCCAACTGGCTGACCGTCAGCCATGCGACAGACCGCTAGGGTAGTCGTCAGAGTAAAATAGAGAGGACCAAAAGAATGACCTCTGTGATGATCCAAGTGGCTGACCGTCGAACACCCAAAGGAGAGTCAAACTGGCCGTCGGGCTAAAACAGAACGTGAAATATCAAAAGGTCAAGTAAAGGCTCATGCGATGGACCACCGGGCCAGCGATGGTCTGCCAACTAGACTGTCTACCCTTAATAGAAGATGCCATTTTGGAGACCAATCGCGATGGTTCATTTGATGGACCTTCAAGCTCTCGACGGGCCATCAGGGTGCTTGTTGGGAAAAAAAGAGGTTTACATGGGATATAAGGGCTTTAACTTTAGAGGTAAGGGTTGATGTCTTAATGGGATCAACCCACATGAGAGAATAATTGAATAAATTAATGTATTCTTTAAGTTTGAGAGAATTGAAGGATAATCTAGTCATTCAGGTTGAGATACAAATGGGTAAATTATAAGAATCAATAACTCTTGAAACTGAAGTTATTAATTGGAAATTAAAAATAATTCTCAAACCTAGCTGCTTGAACATCTTGGTAACCATAACTCTAGTGTGACTACTCTCATTGAATTATTATTTGTAAAAAAATTCATTAGCTGAAACCTTTTCTATTACAAATATTTGGATACATTTCACAAGTCAAACCCCCTTTTACCAGGAACCTTTGATCAACAGTCTATTAACAACCGCAATACTTCGTGAACACATTATTCCCTATGGGATTTGACCCCAACCTAGTTGGGTTCTATATTTGACAGCTACCACTTACACTTTCTAACGATAGTCGTAATTTTGGCATTTCAAATTTTGGCATCATTTCTAGGGGTAAGGAGGAACCTACCTTCAACACACAACAACAAGATAGGGAAATCTCCACACTCTTCCAGTCTAAAGAGGAGACTGAGACTAGCACTAGCAGTACCAGTTCGAGCCCAGATGAGAAAGGATTTAACACATGTAACGCCAACCACGTTGAGGCAGAAACTGGCCATGTTGAGATGAAAACTGAGAAGAAAATTATGGTTAATAGCAAAGACCCTCAAATGAGGGAGGCACTCATGTAGCAGAATGAGGGGTTGAAAAATAAGTTCGTTGATGGATTGGAATCGACGGCGAGTAGGCCAATCAAAAGGCCAATCTCTGAGGGGTACTAGATTATGACAAATGAGATACACAAATATCTAGAATTGGAGTGGCATTTCAATGATTATGAGTTGGCCTTGATGAGCAAGCCTCTCTGCTCTTACCAACCAAATCTAGTAAGAGAGTTCTTTGCAAATTACTTAACATTGGTAGAAAAGATTGTCCCAAGGTCATGAGGATTTTAGACTTAACGAACAGAGAGTCAGTACCAGTGAGAGGGATTAACATTGATATATCAGCTATAACAATCAATATAATGTTGTTTGGACCCGACTATGAGGCACCAACTACTTTTCCTGATCTTGAGTTTCATTTGACTTCAATAACGACTTAGAGGCCATGGTTTTTTGGGCTACTAACTAATGATGGAAACCCCACCTAGGAAATAAACCCTCGAGAGAGCATTGCTAAGTCCTCCCTTAGCTTTCGAGCTACGTTTTGGTAGGCCATGGTTCGGTTAAGATTGATGCCAACGGAAGGGGATGCCAATTTGGATAGCCATAAAGTTGTATTGGTGGCTAGTTTGATTGTAGGTTTGAAGATTGATTTTGGCCTAATCATTATTGATGAGATGTTTGTGAGTTTACACAAGGTGGCATGTGCACTACCATTCTCGTGTTTAATTATGGAGTTATGTAGGAAGGCTAATGTGCCTCTAATTCGAAGAGTTGATAACACAGTTCGGGCTACACATAGGCAACACATTAAGAAATCAAAGGATGACTCAAAGTTTGAGATCCGAGACACCAAACCTATAGCCTATCAAATGCAGTCAGCGCCATCCCCCGATACTTCTGACATTCCCACAGGTATGCCACTGTCAATCACTACTTATGTGCCACTTGAGTATATGCCGCCTAGTACATTTGTAGGATTATAGTCTATACCACTAATGGGTGGGATAGATTATTTGGAGTATAGGTTAACATAGGAAAATTTTGCCAAGTTGGTTAAGCTGCAAAAGAAGTTTAAGAAGCAGCTAGACACATGGGCTTCATAATTCAAGCCGTTTATTAATCAAATTATGGCTGAGGCAATCCGTCCATTTTAAAACATTCAGCTTAGTATGGATCACATGGAAAAAAGAATTAACAAAAGGTTAGATGTGATATCCATTCCAGATCGTGCAAAGTTTATGGTAAAATTTAAACAAGCACAGATGGACATAGTAGAGTTGAAGAGCAAGCACTCATAGCAGTCGGTCTTTGATCCCACTTTGGTGATAAGCGATGAAGATGAAGGTATTTTTGACTTGATGGGGAAGCCATTGAAAGATAAAGGCAAGAAGGTGGATAAAAGTGAAAGCAAAAGCATGGACAAAAAAGATGCTAGAAAGAGAAGAAGAGATGCAATGACACCAAAAGAGCAGGAATATTATGATATGATAAAATTGCAAAAAGGTTGAGTAGAGATAAAGAAAGAGGAAGGAAGAAGGCAGAAGATGAAGTTGCTAGAGTATCTACCAATTCCGCCTCAGAAAAGGGGCCTAGTTCAGACCTAGCTCAAGATGTGATAACTCCAATTTCAAAGAAAGAGATTGTGAGTACCCCTACTACTATAGGGGTCAATATTACTGTAGGTAAGGCCAATGGATCCTCACCATACTTCACTGATGTCTTTTCTAAATAAGAGGCTTTCTAAGTATTTCCTATCCTCTGCACTTTAATTTTATGCATTAAGGATAATGCATTTATTTTATGTGGGGGAGGGTGTATGTATCTCCCCGGGTCTATACCCCAAATTCTACACAGTGCTCATAATCCTGAAGGGCCACAAGCTAACCCATAATTGGTACCTGCTATAATAACTGGATAATAATATGATAAATATTCTAAAAATAGGTGAAAAACTAGCCATAAGGCTCAATACTATAAATAATACTGAATATGGTATCACAATACCAAAACTGAACATTACTACTAAAAACTAAACAACTGTCTAAAAATACCCTAGTCTGAAAAGACTCCAAAATATCTGAACTGCCTGAGCTGTGGAGCTGATGGGAAAAGCCCCCCAACTAACTTTGACTACTAAAAATGAACTAAAATACTGAAATAAATAATCACATCCTCGAACTATGAGGACTCACAACTAACTTTGTATGCTAAGAATCTGAACGACTAAGGGTGCTCTGGGGCCCGTGCATCTGAACCTATGATATAAGACATCACAGCACAAAATAAAAGCATGCATCAGTACTTTGAATGTACTAGTATTCTTAGTGAGGTAGGATGCAATGCATTGGTTCATATGCATGAACCAAACTAACTAAATATCATGAGTATGACTGAATGAAAGTACATGCATGAATATATAAACTGTACTGAGATCATAATAACACTAAATACTAAATTTGAATACTGATTAACTGATATCTGAGTATACTGATACTAAATTACTAGTAACTGAATGAATGTATCTGACAGTCTTGATTCTATGGAACTATACTAAGTCCTATACTGAGCTAAGTGACTGTGTTTGACAGTCTTGAATCTATTGAACTGAACTGAGTTCTATACTAAGACTGAATCTGAAACTGAGACTGTGGGAATTAATCATCTCACTGACATGCCCCTTCTCTAACAGATTTGGGGTCTAATATATAACCTTAGTTGAAAGGGTATAAATATCGTGCCATGGATAAGGACAAGCTGTGAGTTAGCCCTCTCTGACAGGAAGCTCTTCTGTCAACCCTCACTAGTAGGAAAACTCAAATAAGATATAACAACCCTAGTCTTGCTGGGAGATATCTCAACCTATGCTGGTTACGTTGTTCTGGAATACAAGGATTGCATCTAAGGACCATACCCTCTACTGGTAGGTGAGCTCCCATCCTTGGGTTCACTCAGTGCTGAATCCTACTCCCAACTAAATAGACACTGAATTGATTTTCTAGTTTATACTAGGTTTGACTGAACTGTTACTGATCGTACTGTTTAACTGAACTGAACTGATTTTACTGAACTGAGCTGGACTGATTCTGAGTTCACTGAGTTTTCCTAAGTTCTATAGCTGACTAAATTCTACCAATCGTGAGATGAATAATAATACTATGTGACTGACCATGGTTCTAGACAAGTAGCTAAATTATAGGGTATTAAATACCCCCAGGACTCAATAGCATAAACTTAAAAGACATGGCATCATTCTTGAGACATGGTAACTAACTACTTAATCATCATTCACTCAATTCGGCATTCAAGCAAACACTTTCATGACATGAACTTGCATACATTGTAACTTGATATAATTTGACTATTCAACTCACATAGATAATTCATCAAACACTTGTGAGGTAAAATATATGCACATAATACTAAAACAATATGTAGACATCGTGATTCAACTTTAATTTCACAATTTCAAGAGTTTTAACATGAATTCATATGCTTTAGCACACATATCAATTAACTGTACATGAATCTTGAAATAAATCATGAAATTAAAACTCAACTAAATAATAATCATGAATACACTTTAATTCAAATCATGGAAATCATGAAATCACTCTACATGAGCTTTAAAAGAGTTTCTTGTACTCCAAGAGTGGAATGAACCCTTGGATGAACACTTTACATACCTTAGTTGGTGAATTTTTGAAAATTAACGGTGGAATCTTAAGCCTTGAATTTGAATTTAATTCAACTAGGGTTTTTGTTCTTGAGCAATTTGTGAAAAAATGATTATAACATACTAAAAGAGGGCTAAATTTTGTGTTATGGGGATTGAAGGGCTTGGTAAAATGACTTAATTAACCTTGAGGATGCAGATTTTTAATGATTGTAAACTAAATTATCGACGCACAGGACGCCATGCCTCATCGTTGGCATCGACGTGATAGTCAATGCGCCGAATCGAGTCCGCATCGGTTCACTGGAATTGGATGCTAGAAGCTGGGGAAAACATTTATCAATGTGATAGTCAATGCGTTGTGTCAAGATCATGTTGATTCACTGGTTTATGATTCCAAAGGTGCTTCAAACAAAGTCCAAAAAATCTGAAACTTGTCCGGGAACACCTATTGACATTCCTGATCATTAATTAACTCAAATATCAATATTTAATGGATGTGAAGGTTGAAAAATAAGATTTAGAACTTTCAAAATCTAAAATAACACTAAGTCTGAATACTTAGCAAGAATTTTCTAAGTTTTGACCCCTTAACAAGCTTAAAGGACTGAATTAAGCTAAGAATTTTGTGAGGTCTTATAGTGTACTTGTACCACGAGGGTTTTTGTTGCCAATGTTCTTTTCATCTTGTGTTCTATCTAGCAGAACCTACATATATAGGATTGCATTTTTTTCTTATGTTGTCATGTAAATATTTGTTTGTTAATGTTTATTTATAAAGTAAAGTGTGATATTTTAGCATCTTATTGTGTATATGGATGATGAATGATATTGGCATAAAACTATGAACATGTTGGTATAACTATTTAATCTTGTCATTTAGTATATGTGAGCAACCTTTAGTGATTCTATAATTGGCATTAACATGTAAGATACACACAATCATATGATGGAAATCCTAAGAGCAGTAGAATGAGTTTGACTCAGTTGCCTGTGTGTGCGAGTATTTGTGTTAGTTATTGCATAAGTATAATACCTAGAACTTTCCTAGTTCATTGATGTTGTCTTGTGGTTGATTCCATAGGATAGGATAGCAAGTCTTTTTGTACATTCAGTCTATTTAGCCAAAAATATTAACCCCACCAAAAAGATTTTTCCATTTTTGAACCCTTTTGAGCTTGTATTAGTGTTCTTCATCACCAATAACTCTAATTAACTCTCTTTAGGTTGTCAACACCTAACTCTGACCCTGGTCCAATATTGGACATTATGCACCTTAACTTAGGCAAAACACCTAAGCTGAGGGTGGCTATTCTTAAGATGTTAGCCGGCTAACAGAAAGTTGGTTTAGAGCTTAGTTTAAAGCATTTGGCCCTATTCTATTCAAGGTATTGTGCACCTTAACTGACTGCATCAGCATAAGTTGATGGTGGCTGATGCTTATATATATATAAAAAAAGAGGAGAAAAAGAGGAAAAGTATGGTAAAGTGTGAGTGAATAATAGGAATTGTTGGTGAGATGGTTAAGCAGTAGCCTTGGTGAGTATAATTCAAGGAAAAAGAGAGTTAAGTCTTAAATTTGTGTCACTTTACCCAAAAATTTGTCCTCACCTAACCCTGGAGCCTCATAACAAGCCTGAAAAAGACCTTCTTGATTCTTGAGAATCAACCATAAGGGAGCAGTAGATGATAAGGTAAAGCCTATGGGTATATATGCTATGTTTGTAACTTATTTGTTGAGTATGAGAGTCTTGATTGTGTCCACAAGATATAATGAGTGGTGGACTTCATTGGCTGTGAGGGCAACTTGAGTTACACTTAGTTTTACTGGTCTCTATAGAATATGATGTCTATGATTGTGTGTTTGTACTGAATATTGAAGTAATGTTGATTATAGATCCTGATGTGTTGAGCCCATATGAGTGGGATGACAAGTGAATGGTTGTGTGAAACCTAATTCAATAGTTGATTGCCTGTCATTGTATTGTTCATATATGCAAATTGGTGCTGAGTTGCTTGAGGACAAGCAATTGTCTTAAGCTAAGGGTGTTGATGTTCCACTTTTGACTAAACATTTTAAATCTTTTTCGCGGGATAATTATATGTTTTTAAGCAATAAATGTTGTATTTAATAATGGATTTTAGTATTTTCAGGTCAAAGAGTTAACAGGAGGACAAACTTGGAAAAATAGAAAAAAAACACTAACGGTCCAACTGGCGGACCGTCAACCATGTGATGGACCGCTAGGGTGGTCGTCAAAATAAAATATAGAAAACCAAAAGAATGATCTTTGCGATGGTCCAAGTGGTGGAGTGTCGAACACCCGACAGACCGCTAAACTAGCCATCGGCCTAAAATTAATGTGAATATTCAGAAGGTCAAGTGACGGCTCTTGCGATGGACTTTCGAGCAAGTGACGGTACGCTAACCTGACCGTCGACCCTTAACAGAAGATGAAATTTTGGGACCGATCGTGATGGTTCATTCGATGGACCATCAAGCTTTCGATGGCCGGTGTCCTGACCACCAACTTAGATGTGGGTTTTTCTAAGTTTAAATTTTAAATGCTCTACATCTGGGCACATATAAAAGACCCAATTTAGGTTTAATTTGGGTATCATTTATCATATTTCCAATTTTGATCACTATTGTAATGTAGTATTCTCTGAGATTCAAGCTAGAATTATGGACCTAAGCAATTTAAGCCTAACAAATCTTTAGATTTTTGTAAGTAATTTCTAAATTTATTTATGAGAAAAATAATTACTCCTTCTTCTTCTATGGAGATGTATGGATAAGCTCCAATAACTAGGGTTATGGGAGCCTTGATGTGAAAAGCTGATTGGGGTTGTGATTGTAATTAAAATTGTATAAATCTTTCTTCACAATAATGACCTTTCTTGGTTACAAACTTGAAGGGTGAGCCCAAGAACATCACTTGTTCGAATAGAAAAGTGATTGCTGGGAAAAAAGAGGTTTACATAGCATGTAAGGGTTTTAACCTTAGAGGTAAGTGTTGATGCCTTAACGGGATCAACCCATATCAGAGAATAATTGAATAGATTAATGTATTCTTTAATTTCAAGAGAGTTGAAGGATAATCTACTCATTCAGGTTGAAAGACAAATGGGTAAATTATAGGATTCAATAACTCTTGTAATTGAAGTGATTAATTAGAAATTCAAAATAATTCACAACCCTAGCTGCTTGAACATCTTCGTAACCATAACTCTAGTGTGACTACTCTCATTGAATTATTATTTTCAATTAAATTCATTAGCTAAAACCTTTTCTGTTACAAATATTTGGATACATTTCACAAGTCAAACCCCCCTTTTACCCAAAACCTTTGATCAACCGTCTAGTAACAACCACAATACTTAGTGAACACTATATTTCCTGTGGGATTCAACCCTAACCTAGTTGGGTTCTATATTTGACAGCGACCGCTTATACTTTTTAACGAGAGTCATAATTTGGGTGTATCAATAACCCAACTATGTTGGGGTCGAATCCCACATAAAATATGGTGTTAATTGAAGTTATTCATGATTCAATCGACTAATAGCTAATACCTTCATATAAATGGGGATTTTCAGAGATTAAAAAAAGTTATTGTTCACTTTGTTTTAAAAGCTTGCAACTAAGATTTCAATGTTTCAAATTAATGTTATGGAAAAACCAGAGTTGTGTTCACTATGAGTATTGAAACTTGATATACATTAGTTGTAGCCCAAGATTCTTATGGCATGAAGGAACAACTGATTCTCATTATCAAACATCTATCTAAATGTCTCTCGACCTATTTAGAAATTGGATTACCTAATTCTTTCAAACTTAGGAGATATGTATACTTACACAGATCTTATCTTGAGTTAATTAACCTTACTACAACATTAATCATTAGATGGAATTTTAATGCTTCCAAATCCCCGTTGATAATTCACTCCTATTAAATGGATTTCTTACTTCAAGCAAACCAATAATCAGGTCTAGTCTATTATTTGCAACCAATAAACATGCATAATAGAAGAATTATGAAGGATTTCTTAATGCCTTAAAAATCTTAATCAACTAATGAATTCACAAGGCCAAACTCATAGATCCAACAACTCAGGTTAAGAGAATTAGTTCCTTATAATGTAGAAAGAAACAACATCTATTGAATGTAGAATTTAGTAGTCGCTAACTTACAAACGATGAAGATCTATGATCGCTCTTCCTTCTAAATCATAAGAGAATTCTCAAAACCAAAATAATAATCCCAAAACTTAATTCAAAAAATTCTGAGCAAAAGTATCAAAAAGAGACTATTTTGAATAAGTTCAAGATGCTTCTGAAAATCTAAAACTCTTCCTCAATACTTAAGTTAATTTTGGATTTAAATTTCAAATTCCAGATCTTCCTCTCTATAGTTGATGACCCTGGTTGATGGATTATCAGAGATTTGATGATTTATCATACCAAGTCCTCAACTCCTCTTTAAAAATTTATGTTCACTACTTACAGGTGACGACCTAGGCTGATGGCTTATTGATACACCCAAATTACACCTCTTTTATGAAAGAGTAAAGAGTCGCTATCAAATATAGATCCCAACTGGGTTGGGTGTCAAATCCCACCCCAATATTCTAAGTACAGGCTGAACCATGAAAACTTTGCAAAGACTGTATGGGCTGTCAAAAAGGTTGAAAAGCAAATAGCCATATGGAGGAAAGATTTCAAACCCTTTGTTGAGCGGATTGTAGAAAAAGCATTGCACCATTTTAGAAACATCCAGCTATGAATGGTCAAAATGGAGGAGCGAATCAACAAGAAGCTTGATACAATATCTATCCCAGATTTTGCTAAAGTGATAGAGGAGGTTAGATGGCTTCGGGCAGATGTAGACAAGATAAATCAACAGCCACAGCAAACTATCTTTGATCTAGTCCAGATTGCTAGTGATTAGGACGAGGGCCTGATTGACTTATTTGGGCACCCAATCAAGGATAAGGGTAAGAAAGTAGTTGAACTAGATAGAAAGACTGTGAAAGCTGCAAAAATGATGGAAAAAGAAAGAGGCTAGAAGCCATGGCACCTGAGCAGAGACTTGAGTGTGATATGAGAAAGGAAAGAAAGAGGTCAAGGAGAGATAAAGAGAGAAGAACAAAAAGAGTAGGAGATGAAGTCGTTGGAGTGTCTACCAGTTATGCCCCAGCTAGAAGGCAACCTATAGATCTGGCTGGAGATGTGGTTTCTTTTATTCTGAAAGGAGAGATTGTGAGTATATCCATAACCATGGGAGCCAACGTAGCACTAGGTGAGGACACAATAGCCTCACTGCACTTCACTGATGCTTTAGATTGAATAAGAGGCATGAAAAGTCTTTTCCCCGTCTTTGTACTTACAATTTTATACATTTGAGGACAAAGCATTAGCTTTTTTTTGGGGTGGGATGTGTTTGAACCATGGGGTGGTTGTGCTTCAAATATTATCGGCAATTCTAAGTTGTTGCATTTTCATTTTTGCTATTTTTATTTTCATGTTCTGTTGGTAATATGGCTGCATAAAATAAAAGTCCCACTCTCGTTATCACCTTATTGTATATATGAGGATGACAACTGATGGTAGCAAAATTGTGTTTTTCATTTTTTGTATAATTAATTCCTCCTATCAAGTGGAAAAGTGTTGTGCAACTATGTGTCTCTGTTAATGGCATTAGAAGTTGGTAATAAAGCAAAGTATAGCTATGTGATATGGATCCCAAGACTTAGTAAGATAGAAATTAACTCAGTGCCTGTGTGGGTGGGTATTGTGTAATTCTAACATAAGTGTTACACCTAGAACTTTCCCGATTCATCAGATATTGTCGTGTTTTTGACTCAATAAGAGAGGATAGTAGGCCATCTTGTGTTGTTAGTCCAATTATCCAAATGATTGACCCACCAAAAACATTGTGTTCCCTTTGTAAACCCTTTTGAACCACGGTAGTGTTTTTCTATCCAAATAAGTTTGATTCTCTCTCTAGAAGGTGTTAAGAATTTAGCTTTAGCCTTGGTCCAATTGTGGACATTATACACTTTAACCTAGGAAAATTGCCTAAGTTAAGGATGGCTGATGTGTGAGCAGATGCTAACACATTTGAGACTTTTAACTAAGAAAAATTGCAAAGTCTTAAGCAAATTTAGTCGTTTTTGATTGTTTTATCATTGATTTTGCAGTAAAATCCAAGATGCATGAGAACCAAAAAGTATGGAAGCAAAAGAGTTGAAATCGGAACCAAGTAGAAGAGAAGTGTGGCTGATGACATTTCTGATAAGTCGTCAGCCCTGTGATAAGTTATTAGCTTCATTGTTAGCCTTAGATACAGAATAGACCTCAGCTGAAAGTTGTGATGACATTTCCTGATAATCCATCAAAGAGTTGATAGGATGTCAAAGTTGTCGTCAGCCTAAGTCAGAACATGGGAGCTGAGGTAGAGAAGTGATGACATCTGTGATAAGTCATCAAAGATCTGATAGGTCATCACATTTTGTCATCATCTTTAAGAAGGAAGTGCTAAAATTGAAGAAGGAGCTAACGACATTTGTGATAAGTCGTCAGGTTCCTGATAAGTTGTCACTAATGTAGTCTCCTAATTCGAGGAATTATTAAACTTTGTGATTTTGTTTCCATAATTAACGTAAACTATTTAAAGTCTTGTTTAGGGTTTTCTAAGGAGTGCCGACCATATTTTGGAGGCACGTATTTTGTTACTTTTCTCTCTAGTTTCTTGGCTTAAAAAACCGTTAACTTTGAATAGATTTCCGTCAATACTTTGGGGATTCCTATTGTGATCTAATCTGAGAATCACTAGTTATTATTCCTCTAGTGGTAAGTTTATCTTTCAAATTATGAATTCATCTAGTTATTTCGATCATTACATCATGAGTGGCAAAAACCCTCTAACCCAAATTATGGGATCCATGGGTTAAGTTTCGGTAAGATTCTAAGTGTTTAAGATTCAAAAGGTAATAGGACACCTTGATAATTCCAAGATTTTAGTTATTGTCTATTGGTTGGAAATAATAGATAACACCTTCTTTGATTTTCTTGAGATAAGAAATCAAATACAGTAGGAAGTGAATTATTGACAGGGACTTGGAAGCACTAAAAGCTTTCATTTAATAATTGACATTGTAACAAGGTTCATTAACCTGAGGTAAAGTCTAGCTAGTGCATATAAATTCCCTAAGTCCGATAGGATTAGGTAATTAAATGCGTAAGTAGGTCGAGAGACATTTAGGAATAACTTTGATAAAGATAATTTGTTGTCCTATTTACTGTTAGAATCTTGAATGACTATTAGCATCTGTCAAGTACAAAAACCCATAGTGAACATAATTCTGGTTTTCCATAAACTCTTGATTATAAACACTGAAGCTAAAGTGACCAACATTTATTGGCTAATCTCCAACCCCCATTTATCTTTTCGTATCATCTATTTGAATTCAACTTGTAGCTATAGTTTCAAATTAGTTTAATCACTACTCACATTATTCCCTGTGAATTCGACCCTGACTCCAAAATTTGGATAAATATATTGACGACTACCTCTTTGCACTAAATTAACGTGTAAGTTGAGCGTTATCAAAAATGGCACCATTGTCGGGGAACAATTTAGCGTATTGAGTTGGTTTGGAATTTTAGCCTACTTTCTTGAATTCAAACTTGTAAATGTTTGTTTTAATTTTTTTTTATTTCTTGTGTTAGGTAGATTTTTATTTTAGTTTACTTATTACTATGGCATCATGGAAGGAACGTGAGCTTGGTGGTTGGAAATCTTATCTTGATAATCCATGTCCATATTGTGATGGACCTAACTTTTGGCAATATTGTAGATATGCTCCTCGGAGAGAGATGTGTGCACCATCTCCATCCTACCGGGAGTATGATCATTATTTATGTGGTGGTCAAGATGGACATTGGAGTGATTACCCAAATTCCCCTTACCCCTATTATGGTAACTCAAATTCTAGTTCTTCTTATGAGTTTGATAGGTCTTATGTTCAAGAAAAAGAAGAATAAAGCACCAGAAAGAGTGACGTTGAAGCTATGTTTCAACTAATGTTGGATCATATAGACACAACGAATGATATTATATGGGATATACATCAAGACATTAGGGCATTTAACAAGGAAAGAGAAAGGATAAGGGAGATGGATATTGAGGTCAATTATCTAAATTACTCTTCTACATTATGGTTAGATGATATCTTATCTGTGGAATCATTTTAACTAATCTACGAGGGTAAATATGAGGAGCAAGAATCCTATACTGATGATGAGCTTGATGTTGATCAACCCTTGGAGATTTCCCAACTAACTGAACCAACCATGAGGGATGATGCCAAGATTGGGAAATGGTGATAGAGTAAAAAGAAAAAATCAAGCACAATCCTTGTGAAGGCCCTAGTCCATTTTGGGGTAAAGATACTAATAGGGATGCTACTTCGAAAGTAAGAGTTCGTCCTCATTTGAACCACTTTTCAACATTATGCCTGGTGGATATGATGAAAATCAAATCACCCAAGCAAATGATGAATTAGAAAATAAGGAGAAAATTCTTACATTTTGGAGTTTATCTTTCCAAAAGGGTATACCATAATCCTAATCGTAAAATCCAAGAAGCCTAAAGATCGATGTCTATTTAGTGGCTTTTTAAGATCCCTACTGCTTCCTAATGAGCCCACACAAAAGTTTGCTGGAAAATTGGGCAAGCGGTTTAGGTCTTCCAAGTGGTGTGATAGAACATTCCCAACGGACCTAAAAAAATTAAAGATCGAAAGATGGGCCGACAATTCAAATTGTCTAAGTGGAGGGATAAAGAATGAAGAACTTTTAAGGTATCTTAATGAATTTTAGTAGTCAAGATAACTTGGTCGTTCCGCAATATTAAATCAACCGCTGCTTGGGAGGCAACCCAAGGTATTTTGTTGTTTGTATTTGGATTATGTGATTGACATCAGATCTTTGCAACCATGGTGCCACAAGTATATTTCTAACTCTCTTGTTTTGGTTTGACGCATAGGGGACATTGTATGATTTTAAGTTGAAGGTGGGACTACTTGTGGGTGTTGATGTCCTTTTGGGGTTTTTGTTGTCGTGTCTCTTTTCCCCGGAGTCTTGTTCCTAGTAGAGTCGGCATGTTTAGGCATATTATGATTTGTTGTACATTTTGTAGTTGACTAGGAGAAATACAAGTACCTAAGGCAGTTAATTTGCATCTAACTGTGACCACTGTGCATCTTAGTATGGTATTAGTTCTAGTGCCTTGATAACCATTTCTAAACAATTGCATGAACCGAATAAGTAGTAACTTGTGATATACTTGTGTGCCATGTGCGTGCGAGATTCTACTTAGTTCCCTTTATATGTTAAATTCAGAACTTGCCTGGTTAGTCTTACCTAGGTTGAAGGATAGTGGTTAGGAAAGGATCATAGGCTGTTTTGATATTAGCTCACTTTAGCCTAAATGACCTTCCCTATATGGATAATATCCCTTGATCCCTCTTTTGAGCCTGAATAGCCTATTTCTTTTTATGATACCTATCATCGTCCCATTTTTATATCATAATGAACCTGTTTTGGCCCTGGTCCTTCTTGGATACTGTGCACCTTGACTTAAGAAAATGGCCTAAGTTGAGGGTGGCTATTATAGGGGTGTGTGATGTAAAATGAGTATGAAGAAAGGTAGAGTAAAAAATAGAATAAAAAGCTGGGTGCGGTGGAAAAGAGAAAGATAAGAAAAGTGGTGAAAAAGAAGAAGTGATTGTAGAATAGAACCGCACCCATCCTGAATAAGTGTGATCAAAAAAAGAGAAGAGTATAAAAAGTTAAATTAGTAAGACCCCAAAAGCTAGTGTAGTGTCAAGGAGGCTTATTCACTTTAAATATCATCAAGTATCATACCAGCCCCTAGCCTATATTATAAGCCAAATAGAAGACCTATAGTGATCCTAGCTGGCCTATCTGAAGATCTTGGTAATAAAAATAAGGCAAGCCTATGGTATTTGGCATACATTAATTGGAATTTCATTCTGAGAGGTAGTGTCTTTTGATTGTCCCCATGGTTACATATATGATTTCTGATATAAGAAAAGGGGGATGTCTTTGTTGTGAGGGCACACCAGATATGTTGCTAGTTGCTAACTTGTTCAGATAGTGTAATACTAGTCTATGCATTGTTGTTATAGCTGAATTAATGTCATATCTTGATTCTTGTGTGTTGCATTGTTGTTCTTCAATAATATACACAGTTGTTCTTGAATTGACTGACCTTGGAGATGGTGAAGATGTTTTGAGATAATATGGATGATTGACTGCCGAACGTACTTTGTATCCTCTTGGTTATGTTTAAGTTTCTTGAGGACAAGCAATTGTTTTAAGTTGAGGGTATTGATGTGTGAGCAGATGCTAACACATTTGAGGCTTTTAACTAAGAATAATTGCAAAGTCTTAAGAAATTTTTGTTGTTTTTGATTGTTTTATCTTTGATTTTGCAGTAGAAGCCAAGCTGCATGAGAACCAACAAGGATGGAAGAAAAAGAGTTGAAATCAAAAGTAAATAGAAAAGAAGTGTGGCAGATGACATTTCTGATAAGTCGTCAACCCTCTGATAAGTTATCAGCTTCATCATCACCCTTAGAAAGAGAATGGACCTTAGCTGAAAGTTATGATGACATTTCCTGATAAGCCGTCAAAGAGTTGATAGGACATTAAAGTTGCCATCAACCTAAGGCAGAACATAGGAGCTGAGGTAGAGAAGTGACAACATCCATGATAAGTCGTCAAAGATCTCATAGGTCATCATATTTTGTCATCAGCCTTAAGCAGGAAGTACTAAAACCGAAGAAGGAGCTGATGACATTTGTGATAAGTCATCAGGTTCCTGATAAGTTGTCACGAATGTCGTCACCTAATTCGAGGAATTATTAAACTCTATGATTTTATTTCCATAATTAGGGTGAACTATTTAAAGTCTTGTTTAGGATTTTCTAAGGAGGGCCGAACATCTTTTGGAGACACGTATTTTGTTACTTTTCTCCCTAGTTTCTTGGCTTGAAAAACAGTTAACTTTGAAGAGATTTCCATCAATACTTTGGGGATTCCTATTGTGATCTAATCTGAGAATCACTAGTTATTATGCATCTTGTGCTAAGTTTATCTTTCAAATTATGAATTCATCTAGTTGTTCCGATCATTACATCATGAGTGGCTAAACACCTTCAACCCAAATTGTGGGATCTATGGGTTAAGTTTTGGTAAGATGCTAAGTGTTTAAGATTCAAAAGGTAATAGGACTTCTTGATAATTCCAAGATTTTAATCATTGTCTATTCATTGCAAACAATAAATAGCACCTGTTTTGATTTGCTTGAGATACGAAATCAAAAATAGTAGGAAGTAAATTATTGACAGGGACTTGGAAGCACTAAAAACTTCCATTTAATAATTGATGTTGTAACAAGGTTGATTAACCTGAGGTAAAGTCTGGTCAGTGAATATAAATTCTCTGTCCGATAGGATTAGGTAATTAAATACATAAGTAGGTTGAGAGATATTTAGGCATAACTTCGATAAAGATAATCTATTATCCTATTTACTGTGAGAATCTTAAATCACTATTAGCATCTGTCAAGTATCAAAACCCATAGTGAATATATTTATGGTTTTCCATAAACTCTTGATTACAAACACTAAATCTAAAATGACCAACATTTATTGGCTAATCTCTAAAACCCCCATTTTATCTTTTCGTATCATCTGTTTGAATTAAACTTGTAGCTATAGTTTCAAATTAGTTTAATCGCCGATCACAGTGTTCCCTGTGAATTCGACGCTGACTTTAAAAGTTGGGTAAATATATTGACGACGACCGCCTTGCACTAAATTGACATGTAAGTTGAGTGTTATCAGTGGCTACTGCTGGATTGTTAGCAGCTTAGGAGGTTGAGTTGAAAGTAATTTGAGTGGTAGCATACAGCCTAGTCTAGTTTGCAATCTAAATAGATATTGTGCACCTCAATCTTCTGCATCAGCATAAGTAAAGGGTGGCTGATGCTATGTTCCTATAAAAAAAAGGGTTATGACAAGAGCGCCGATGAATAACTATGAATGAATGAGAGGGCCGTTGATTCTGGTAAGTAGCTACCAAATAGGGTAAAGAGAGTGAAATTCTTGTACTTTAAGTCACTTACCTAAATGAATAACTTTTACTGAGCCTAAAACCTCATTACAACCCGTAGTAAGTTCTATTTGATCTTGGCGAGTCAATCATAAGAGAGCATTAAATGAAAAGGGTAAGCTTATAGATGTGCACTGTGTTGGTAACTTCTTTTCTGAGAGTGAGAGCTTAGTTTTGTCAGTGATTTAACTGTGTGATGTGAGGTGGACTTCTTTGGCTGTGAGGGCATGGTGAGTTATATTTGTTCTAGTTATTTCTTTGGGGTGTTGTATCTGTGGATGTGAATATGCTGATTAATAGTTAATGCCACTAGTAGATCCATGTATGTTGAAATAGCATAACCAAATGGGTAGTGGAATAATGGTATGATTGTGCTAGTTTTACTGTAAATGCCCATCATGACATTGTTCATCTATGTATCCTGGTTTTGAGTTGCTTCAGGACAAGCAATTGCTTTAAGTTGAGGGTGTTGATGTTCCCACTTTTGATGGAACATTTTAGACCTTTTTCTTAGGATAATTATGAGTTTTCAAGTAGCCACTGTTGTATTTAACATGGTATTTTCACGTTTTCAGGATAAGGACTGAGTGTGAAGGGTAACTTGGACAATCTGAGCAAAACAAAAGTAAAATAAGCAGCGACGGCTTGGGCGACAGACGGTCGACCTTGCAACGATCTGTCTGTTTAAATCGTTGACTAAAAATAGAAGTCATAGACTCTGGACATCATGCGACGGTCTAGGTGATGGACCGTCACCCTGTAACGGGCCGTCGGTCTAAACCATTGCCATTATATAGAACACATCATCACTGGTAGTCCTGTGACGATTCAAGTGACGGACTATCAACCTTGCGATGGGCCGTCGCACTACCTGTCACCCAGAAGTAGAACATGGAGTCATTGGACACCCATCGACGGTGCAGGCAATGGACCATCGGACATACGATGAACCATTACTTGAACCATCGATCAAAATGCGAGAATCTAACTTTGAATTTTTATAAACCCCAGTCTAGAATCATATAAATACCAAGTATTAGGGTTATTCCATATCTTTTGTCTTCAATTTCATACTTTCTCCTCTATTGAGAGCTTTGTATTACTTTTCATTGGGATTTGAATCGAGATATTGAGAGTTGATTATTAATTTTCATATTTTCCATCAAAGATTGAGAAGCACAATATTGTGACTTTTGTAAGTACTTTTCTGAAGTTATTGATGAACATCAATAACATCAATATAAATTTGATTTCTTATATGGAGATGAGTAGCTAAACTCCCATAACTAGGGTTATGGGACCCTTGATGTAGAGAACTATTTTGGGGTTGTGAATGGGTTTGATTTCTAACATCTATAGAAATTACAGGAATCTTTCTTCATCTTAATGACGTCTCTTGGTTGCAAACTTGAGAAGTGAGCCCATAAACTCCACTTGTTTGACAAGAAAGTGGATGTTGGGAAAAAAAGTGATTCACATGAACTCCATAGGCTTACCCTTTGGGTTAACGGGTTGATGCCTTAACAGGTTCAACCCTCATGAGAGTGTTATTTGATAATGTATGAATCCTTTAAGTTCGAGAAAAGTAAATGGTAAAATACTCATTAGGTTGAGAAACATACTGTTAATCCTTAGAGTTCAATAATTCTTGCAATTTGATACATAAGTTAGATTTCTAACACAAACTCTCAACCCTAATTATTTAAACATCTTGGTGAGAATAACTTTAGTTAATTCATTCTCATTGAAATTACAGATAAATTTACTCTCAGTAGCTGGACTTTTGTGGTGGGATAGATGCAGAGTCTAGAATCCCACCCATACGCATCGAATTTGAACCTGCAGATGTAGGAGGAGGAACATACGTAGTAAGTGGCAATGGCATACCTAAAAGACCCTCTGACAATTTAGGAACTAGCGCTGACTGAGTCTGTTGAGCTAGAGGTCTACTAACTCTCATATCAAACCTCGATTTATCTCTCATCTTTTTAATGTCCTTTTTGTGTAGATCTTGGACCTCATTATCAACCCCAATAATCAAAGGAAAATTTGTTTGCTTGCACAAGTCAGTGATAAAGCAAGAAAATAGCAGCGTCATCTAAGTCTTGTGAGCATGGAAAAACAACTCATCTGAGATAATGTGACCAAAATCTACGGTTAACCCTTCAATCAAAGCAACCACAATCACAGCTCTAGTAAGTTCCAAGCGATCATCGCCTCCAGTGGGCATGAGCCTCAGTCGCACAATTGCCCACCAGAACTTGGCTCTAAAACTGAGGGATTTTTTGATATTCGCTCATGGAGGTTATGTAACCATGCAGGCTCGCCCCCGTTTGTCAGGATCCTTGCTAACTAGGGCTTTTGTGTAGCTCGTGTGAATAATCGATGCTCCAACTTAGGAATTGCCCCTAGTATCTGGTAATCGATCCCAATAATAACATGTTTAAAGTCCACTCTAAAATGTCAATATCAACTCTACGGAAAGGAACTATCTCTAGCTTGTTCATGTTGGTAACTGATGCACCCACGGACAATCCTTTGTTAGCAATGCCAAATAGATAGCAAAAAACTTGCGAACCAAGTTAGGTTGGTAGGATCCAAGGGGTATACTCATCCAAGCCAACTCATACACATTGAACTGCCGCTCGAGTTCGGGATACTCGTGCAGGGTTGTTGTTATGATCTGATATTCCTCAGAAATTTCTCTTTTGATTGGCAACCTATTTGCTAGTGCCAACCCTTTGTAGAAGATATCTCGAGCACCCACCACTTGCCCTCTTATGGCTTTCTGTACTTGGGGATCCTTGCATCGGATTAAGTTAGGATCTTCCTGTTGGGGAACCTCCTCTTGAACGGGGTTAGAAGTTTTAACTCCCATCTTAAATAGAATTGAACTGGAGCTGCTACTGCTACTGTTTTCAACCTCCTCTTTAGACAAGGAGGATGAAGAAACCACTTGACGACTTCACCGAGTTTTATGGGCTAGTGCGTCAGACCTGGCTGCTTGGCCTCTTCCCCGACCTCTGGTTTATGTTATTTTGGGAGCAATTATACTTGCAAGTGATATGTTATCAGTTCATAGACTTAAACTAGAGAGCAGGAACAATTATGGACCAGCGATGGCTAGGGCGACAGTCCATCGGTCCTGCGATGGTCTGTCGACCCAAACCATCGGGGTCATTCCAGTTACATTGATTCTAAAGAAGTGGCGACGGTTTGGGAGATAGGTCGTCGAGTATCCGACGGTCCGTTGCATTGACCGGTGCCTGCTATTTTTCTCTTTTAGGCTTCATTTCAACATTTTGTCGAACGACTTGCACGCGTTCAGTTCAAGCACAAGTTTTTATGGTATTTTCAATATTAATCCATCACCCATTTTGCTTTTCTTGATCCATGGGCTACTCTAACTTCACCCAGGATCTTTGTCAAGTTTTAACTAAGTTCAGCCCCACACATGAAAATTTCGAGATCAAAGAAGGTTTCTTTACCACTAAAACCTTCTCATGAGTTCTTGATTCTTAAAGTTGAGTAGCATAAAGGGTAAAGAATATTTCACACCTTAGCATTCCTGTACTTGATTCTATCCTTGATTTGTACTCAAAACACAAGACATAGTATGACAATTTACTTTTGTGGAGAACTTTTGTTGTTTGTGAGTGACAGAACAATGAGGAGATGGAGTTTAAATAGAAGAGGGAAAAGAGAAATGGAAGGTTTTCATAGAGAACGAAAGGCTTCAGGTGCATTGAATAATATGGGGGTTATTCAATCGCTTCAAATTATTTATTTAAAACCATTTGGGTCGGATAAGAATAAAAAATTTGGCTATTTAAATTGATCTGACTCGACCCACTGAAATAGGGTTAAATGCGATGGTTCGTTCGATGGTCTATCAAATATGAGATGGTGAGTCGGTCGAGCCGTCATCCTAATCCAGTGAACATACCTTGTGACCCATCAGCGACGGTTCATTCAACAGTCCATCGAATAGAATGTGCAATGGTCCGTCGGTTAAATCGTCACTCCTTTTCCAGTTTTCTGATTTCGGGACATTATTGCAATGATTACCATGATGGTACATCGAGCCTGCAATGGTCCGTTGGGTGACCCATCAGTCACCTAAAACTTCTTCTGCTTTTATTTTCTATGCTCTATTATACCTCCACACTTCCACACATCCTTCAACTTGCACAAATCAACAAAACAAATAGCAAAATAACCTAAATTAATGATACACAACAACACAATGTGGGTTGCCTCCCACTAGCTCCTGATTTATCATCACGGCACGACTTAGTTATCTCGATTACTCAGACTTTATCGAGATAGAGAGTAGCAATACTTTTTATTGAGTCCTTTGGACCGATATAAATTTTAACTCATTGCCCGTTGACATTGAAGACACTTCCATCTTTACTTTCTAGTTTAACTACTCCAGATGAGTAGACTTGACTAACTTTAAATGGGACTGACCACTTGGACTTAAGTTTACCTGGAAACAATTTGAGTCTGGAGTTGAATAGAAGTACCAAGTCACCTTTCTTGAAATATCATTTTTCAATCCTCTGATCATGATACTTTTTCATCTTCTCCTTGTATAGGTCTACCCTGTCATAAGCCCCAAGACGGAATTCATCCTTCTCATTCAGTTATGCCAATCTTAGCTCCACTTCCTTCTTCC
This sequence comes from Capsicum annuum, assembly GCF_002878395.1. Lineage (NCBI taxonomy): Eukaryota > Viridiplantae > Streptophyta > Magnoliopsida > Solanales > Solanaceae > Capsicum > Capsicum annuum. Next base: position 111,181,586 of record NC_061117.1, read on the forward strand.
AATTTAGATTTAATCTTTTGAGTGCCCATAAAGCCTTGTGCTCCATCTATATCGGAAAGTGAGATTCTTTGCCATAGACTAACTGATACAGTGACCCATTGAATAAAAATATGCCTCATGTTAAATTTTAGGTAGCCTTTTTGGCGCTGGCCCAAGCTTTTACTGCAAATGTTTAGGCCAACCCGGCCTTAGCTCTACAGCAGTAGGGAGATAATTCAGCTGCTGCCAGGATCCGTGACTTCATGCAGATGAATCCACCGAAATTCTATGGGTCCAAGTCTGGTGAGGATCCACAGTTGTTTTTAGAGGAGGTGCGGAAGATTACTCAGGTGATGCATGTATTTGAGGAACATAGTGTGGAGTTGGTTGCGTATAGGTTGAAAGACCTTGCTTATAATTGGGTTGTTGCTTGGAGGAAAGGTAGAGGTAAGGGAGTTTTCCCTATAACTTGGCAAGAGTTCCAGGATGTATTCCTGGATAAGTTTTTTCCTTTGGAGATAAGGAAGGCAAAGGTGGAAGAGTTTATAAACCTGCGACAGGGCTCTATGACTATTAGGGAGTACTGTCTAAAGTTCAATCAATTGGCCAAGTATGCTCCTGACTTAGTGGCTGATAATCGGGCTAGTATGAGTAAGTTTGTGACTGGAGTGTCTAGTTATATGGTTAAGGAGTGTAGGTCTGCTATGCTGAATAGTGAGATGAATCTTTCTAGGCTAATGACTCATGCCCAATAGATTAAGGTAGACAATATTAAGGAGAGAGATAAAATAAGAGGGAATAAGAGAGCTAGGTTCGAGTATCATGGACAAGGTCAAACTAGATCGAAGGGAGGGAGTCGTCCTCAGTATCAGGATCGTTCATCTATGCTAGCACCGTCATCTGCTAATGCTCCCATGCCTAGAGGTAGGCAGGATCAAGGTAGTAGGTCATATGCATCCAGGTTCGAGTACAGTGCTGGAAGTAAGCCAAATCATCCCCTGTGTCCTAAGTGTAATAGGGCTCATTCGGGTGAGTGTTAGGGTGAGAAGATGGGTTATTTCTGGTGTGGTGACATAGGTCATAGTGTTAGAGATTGTCTATAGGATGGACAAGGGCGTCGTGACTATCGCCCTCAGACCCAGACTCAGACTGTTTGTGCTCCAGTTCCAGAAACTCGCCTAGCCCCAGCTCAGGGCGCCTCTTCTAGCAATGCTAGTGGGCAACGCCAGAATAGATTCTATGATTTACCGTCCCACTAGGAATAGAAAGACTCTCCTAATGTTGTTACTGGTATGCTTCGTATATTTCAGTTTGATGTGTATGCTTTGTTGGATCCTGGATCCAGTTTCTCATATGTTACACATTTGATTGCTGTGAATTTTGAAATGAGTCCTAAGATTATTCCTGAGCCTATCCTAGTTTCTACCCCAGTGGGTGATTCAATTGTTGCCCAGAAAGTGTATAAAAACTGTCCTGTTACCATCCTACATAAAGTCATGTTGGCTGATCTGATTGAGTTAGACATGGTAGATTTTGATG
>NC_061117.1:111183203-111186219 GCF_002878395.1 Capsicum annuum
CATCAAACTGAAATATACGAAGCATATTTCAGTTTGATGTGTATGCTTTGTTGGATCCTGGATCCAGTTTCTCATATGTTACACATTTGATTGCTGTGAATTTTGAAATGAGTCCTAAGATTATTCCTGAGCCTATCCTAGTTTCTACCCCAGTGGGTGATTCAATTGTTGCCCAGAAAGTGTATAAAAACTGTCCTGTTACCATCCTACATAAAGTCATGTTGGCTGATCTGATTGAGTTAGACATGGTAGATTTTGATGTGATTCTGGGTATGGACTGATTGTATTCTTCTTATGTCTCTATTGATTGTCAGACCCGAGTGGTCAAGTTTTAGTTTTTGGGTGCATCCGTGTTTGAGTGGTCTTGGAATTCTGTGTCACCCAAGAGTCATTTTATCTCTTACCTTAAAGTTAGAAAGCTTATTTCTAAGGGGTGTATTTACCATTTGATTAGAGTTAAAGACACTAAGTCTGAGACTCCATCTCTTTAGTATGTTAACATCGTCAATGAGTTTTCTGATGTCTTTTTGGATGATTTTCTAGCGATACCTCCTGATAAAGAGATAGAGTTTGGGATTGATCTTCTTCCTGATACTCAGCCCATTTCGATTTCTCCTTACCGTATGGCCCTTGCAGAACTTAAGGAGTCGAAAGAGCAACTCAAAGATCTACTAGATAAGGGTTTCATAAGGCCTAGTGTTTCTCCTTGGGGTGCTCCTGTGTTGTTTGTGAGAAAGAAAGATGGCTCTTTGCGTATGTGCATTGGTTACCACCAACTAAATAAAGTCACCGTAAAAAATAAGTACCCCCTTTCGAGAATAGATGATTTGTTTGACCAATTGCAAGGTGCAAGTTATTTCTCAAAGATAGACCTTCATTCTAGCTATCATCAACTCAAATTTAGGGAGTGTGACATCCCGAAAACTACTTTCCAAACTTATTATGGCCATTTTGAGCTTCTTGTTATGCCTTTCGAGTTAACTAATGCCCCAGCATCTTTCATGGACCTCACGAATCGAGTGTTCAGACCATATCTGGATATGTTTGTCATAGTGTTCATCAATGATTTACTGGTGTACTCCCATAGTGAGGATGAACATTCTGATCATCTTCGAACTTTCTTGCAAACCCTTAGATATCATAAGTTGTTTGCCAAGTTCAGTAAGTATGAGTTTTGGCTAAGGTAAGTTGCTTTTCTGGGTTATATCATTTCTTCCGAGGTTATTAAAGTCAATCCCCAAAAGACCGAAGCTGTTAGAAATTAGCCTAGACCTATTTCTCTGACTGACATCTAAAGTTTCTTGGGTTTAGCTGGCTATTACCGCCGTTTTATTGAGGGTTTCTCCTCTATAGCATCTCGTATGACTCAGTTGACCCGAAAAAAAGTGAAGTTCTTGTGGTCCGAATCTTGTGAGGAGAGTTTTCAGGAGTTGAAGACATGACTCATTTCAGCCCCTATTTTGACATTGCCTGATGGTGTTGATGGTTTTGTGGTGTACTGTGATGCTTTGAGAGTTTGGTTGGGTTGCGTATTGATGTAGAAGTGTAAAGTGATAGATTATGCTTCTAGACAGTTGAAACCCCATGAGAAAAATTACCCCACCCATGACCTTGAGTTGGCTGTTGTTGTGTCTGCTTTGAAAATCTGGAGACACTATTTGTATGGAGTCCATGTTGATGTTTTCACTGATCATAAGAGTCTACAGTATGTGTTTACCCAGAGAGAATTGAATCTTAGGCAGAGACAATGGTTAGAATTGTTAAAGCACTATGATTTGAGTGTGTTGTACCATCCGGGCAAGGCCAATATTATAGTGGATGCCCTAAGTAGAGTGTCTATGGATAGTGTTTTGCATGTGGTAGAAGGTAAAAAAGAGTTGGCTCGTGATGTACATCGTTTGGCTAGATTAGGGGTTAGGTTATTTGACTCTGCTAAAGGTAGTATAGGGGTTCAGAGTAGTTCCGAATCCTCCTTGGTTTTGGAAGTGAAGGAAAAGCAATACTTAGATGCTCGTTTGGTCAAACTGAAGGAGTCAGTCAAGGACCAAAAAGTAGAGGTTTTCTCCCAAGGGAGAGATGGTGTCTTGAGATTGCAGGGTAGATTGTTTATCCCGAATGATGATGATCTGAGATAGAGGATTATGGCTGAAGCGCACGAGGCATGATATTCTATTCATCCTGGTGCCACCATGATGTACTGAGACTTGCGAGAAATCTAATGGTGAAGTGGCATGAAGAAAGATATAGCAGCGTTTGTAGCTAAGTGTGCAACATGCCAAAAGGTTAAGGTTGAATACCAAAGACCTAGTGGTATGATGCAAGAGTTTAGTATTCCCACTTGGAAGTGGGAAGAGATAAATATGGACTTCGTTATTGGTTTACCTCCTTCCCGATGCCATCATGATTCCATTTGGGTTATGGTTGATAGGTTGACTTGTCTGCTCATTTCTCACCTGTTCATACTTCATATACTGCAGAGGATTATGCTAGATTGTATATCTTAGAGCTAGTCAGACTGCATAGTGTACTCTTATATATCATTTCGGATAGGGGTACTCAGTTCATTTCGCAATTTTGAAAAGCTTTTCAGAAGGGTCTTGGTACCCAAGTGCTTTTGAGTTTTGCTTTTCATCCGCAGACCGATGGTCAAGCTGAGCAGACCATCCAGACCTTAGAGGATAAATTGAGAGCTTTTGCACTTGACTTTAAGGAAAGTTAGGATGGTCACTTACCATTGATAGAGTTTGCTTACAATAACAGTTTCCACTCTAGTATTAGGATGGCTCCATTTGAAGCCTTATATGAGAGAAAGTGTAGATCATCCATAGATTGGTTCGAGGTGGGTGAAGCGGCTGTGAGTGGTCCTAATTCGGTATTTGAGGCTATGGAAAAAGTTAAGTTGAATAGGGAAAGGTTGAAAACTGCGCAGAGTCGTCAGAAGTCATATGCGGATATTAGAAGGAGAGACCTTGAGTTTGAAGTTGGTGACCTAGTGTATCTAAAAATTTCACCCTTG
>NC_061117.1:111186319-111201153 GCF_002878395.1 Capsicum annuum
TATGCGGATATTAGAAGGAGAGACCTTGAGTTTGAAGTTGGTGACCTAGTGTATCTAAAAATTTCACCCATGAGAAGGGTGAAGACATTTGGAAAGAAGGGGAAGCTTAGTCCCCGTTATGTTGGTCCTTCCGAAATTCTTAGCCGTGTTGGTAAGGTAGCTTATGAGGTCGAGTTGCCTTCTGAGTTGTTCTCTGTTCATCCAATGTTCCATGTCTCCATGCTTAGAAAGCATATTAGCGATGTTGTGGTAGTGGATTCCTCTGTGAGTGCTGACGTTCAAGAAATCTTTCTTTTGATGAGATTCCTGTTGAGATGCTTGATTTCAGTGTCCGAAGACTAAGGAACAAAGAAGTTCCCTTGGTCAAGGTGTTGTGATGAAACCAATCTGTTGAGGGTGCAACTTGGGAAGCTGAGGCGGATATGCTATCCAAGTACCCGTACCTATTTTCCGCGAACACCGATCAAGCCGAAGGTACCGTTCTTTCCTAAACCATGCACTTTTGATAAAAGTTGCAGTAGTTCAGCTATCATTTATTATGTGTTCAGCTGTAGTTTCTTGAATTTATGCATTCTATGTTGCATTCGGAGTGAGAAATGATATGGTAATGAGTCTAACGAATGGTTTCAGCTGTATGCTCTATTCCCTATCTAATCTTTGAATGTCTAGCGTCATTCGAGGATGAATGTTTCCAAGGGGGGATGATGTAATACCCGAGAAATTTTTTGTTGAAATTTTGTGTGTAAACGTGTTGGGTTCTATCTTCTAGAATGAATTATAAATTTTCTATGCAGAATGTCTTATATTATGACCCACCATTATGTAGAGTATCGAATAAGATTTTCAATGATATATGGATCATCCAAAACGGACACCCGAGCGACGAGTTATGAACATTCCGATCGAACCATGATAGTAGTGAACAGTAAAACATGCAGGAAAAGTACTGAGGCCTAGCGTATTTTTGTTCCAACTTTAAATGATCATAACTCCTTGTAAATAATGATCTGAGTGATCTACTATATATCAACGGAAAGCTCTGCGAGTCCTCTTTCCAATGAAATTAGTTTCATCCAATTTTCCTGTCGAACCAAAAAGTTATGGTCGATCAATTTTAGCCTACCAAAAGTAAATTTTTAGGTCAACTTCAAACGATCATAACTCTTTGTACACAATGATCTGGGTAAGATACTATATATCAACGGAAATATATGAGAGTCATCTTTCTAATGAAATTAGTTTCATCCAATTTGGATATCGGAGTAAAGCGTTATGGTTGATCTACTTCAGACTATCAAAATAGTCCACCAAAGAACAGATTCGAGAATTATTTGAGTTTTAGGGTGTTTTGGTCATTCTCCCTCACCCAAAATCCATCCAAACCCTATATTAAAGCCTATTAGAAGTATTATATGTTATATTTCATCAAATTCCCTCAAAAAGAAAATCCTAAGCTCCTACATCCAACTTCAAAAACCTCCGAAGTTCATCATTAATTCTACAAATTTATTCAAGATTCCAAGTTCCTAGTTCAAGAACTCCAAGAACCATCATTCAAAGGAACGATTAACATCTCAAAAATGAGTATCGATCTAAAGTTCATCATTCAAGGTATGTAGGGTTTTTCAATAAGAACTCTCTTTCGTTCTTGTGCCCAAAAGTACTTTTCTTTACAAAGGCATGATTTTTATTTGATTTTTTATGAATTTGAAGCATGAACGTATATCTTATGATGATTATTATGAAATCTTGATGTTTATGATTTTGAAAGATGAATTTACATGTGTGGAGATATAAAGCATGAATCTTGAATGATATTTATCATGATTTTGATATTTGGGTCATGAATCCCCATTGGAAATTGTGTTTTTTTTTTAGAAAGTGTGTGTTATAAGCACGTTGATGTTGAATATTTGAGATATTTTGAATGATTTGACCTTTTGGTCTTAATGGACTTGTTTTAAACTAGAGTGTGAAAAAAATCCACAACGTGGTTGATTTTGATAGATGGGAATCATGATGGCTCCCGATGTATATTTATATATTACTAAAATTATTTAGTTGTGGATTGTCTTTGAAATGATCTGAGCTAAGTCCGGGAGAAATCTTTAGCACTGAGTAGGAGGTATAAAGCAACCTAACTTCCCTTGAACTACATGCCCCCGTAGGAGTGAGCCTGAGGCTGATTTATATAGTGATCACTAGTTTGTGTGGATGTGATATCAATAGTCCTACTCCGATGGCAAGGATAGGACGGCTCTCCCCAACATGGGTTGTACGTTGGACTCCATGTAGCTCACATGGTTTATGTCGGTTATAGGATCTCCAAGTGTGTATGTTTCCTTGTGTCTATGGTGAATGGTAAAGTGATTTGAAAGTGGAATTGAGAAAGTTATTCTTTCGAAAGATTTAAATGATATTTACATTATTAGAATTGGTATTCTTGATGAACTGAAAGTTATTGACAAATTATGTGATGACTCACATGTGTTATTGTACTTATTTCATCCTCTTATGATTATGATGATTTTCTTCGGGCTATGTGAGTCTTTCATAAATCCTTCATATTTCTTTTAAATATTTATGATGATGATGTTTATACAACTGCATACACCCCCATATACTTGGTTCCTTTCCATGGTACGGACCCACATCTTCGAATGTGGGCTGCATTTTCTCAGAATGTAGGTTCAGGTGCTTAGTTCCAGGTTGGATAGTGATTCTTTGGGCACGCTGTTCTACATCCTCTGTTGTGGTGAGTCCTCATGTTTCGAGGATGTGATGTCTGATGTTGGTTTCACGGAATTATTTACATTTGATAACTGAGTATGAGTCAGTTGGGGCATGTCTCAATGGCTCGCTGGTTTTATTGATTTTCTTAGAGGCTTATCACACTAGTATAGATGTTGGCAGTTGACTAATAAGTCATATTTTGCTATCTTTCTGAAATTCTTTTATTCTTGGATGATGATTACTCTGTTGATATTTGAGAGTTATTTATGGAAACCCCGTTGATTTGTGTTGAACTGAATGAAAATGGCTCAACGGGTTAGCTTGGGGCTACTCGTAGCCTCAAGCACCGTGTGACGCCCCGGGACCTATTTTCTGGGGCGTTACATTTATATATTATCTTGGTCTTATTGTGATTATAATTGTATTTGTGACACTTTACATGTTTGATCATTTACTTTGTATAAATGCTATTGGTGCATGATGAAGAGATATGTCATAGTATTATTCTAGTTTGATTATTGATTATATAAAGTGATGATGAAGATGATTCAGGTTCCATGTTGTACCTTGACTTAGAAATATTTTCTTACTTTATATCATCTTTATATCATAATGTAGCTAAGTCGGCTAATATTTCCTACTGAGTACCCATTGTCTTTTGTACTAATACTACACTTCTATACCTTTTTGGTGTAGACTTGAGTACTAGTTGCCGCCGTTGAGTTCAGATCCTGCAGTGTCTATCTTCCAGAGATAGGGTGAGCTCTTGGAGTTTTGAGTTGCCTATTTCCCTCCTATCCTTATTTATTCTTATGTATTCGAGATGAATGTACAAGAATAATTAGACTTTGAGTTGTATTTCCTATTGTCAAACTTAGATGCTCTTGTGCTGATATTAATAGGTCATGGGATTTGTATTCATACATTGGCTGTCTTCTTTTATTTGGCACATTGTTGCTTATATTTATTTTTATATATTTTGTCCATGTTGGACGTTACTACCAATGTAATCCATTGCCTTAGCTCTGGGTTATAGTGACCGCTTACCTACTAGTGGGTTATAGTAGGTGTCATCATGACCTGGCAATTCGGTCATGACAACTCATCCCTTAGTTAGGCTGAGAACTTTAGAAGAGGTTTCTAAGTCCCAGAACTACAGAGCTGCTTTAGGTTCTAAAGGGTCACACCTTAAATCAAGGTTGGCACCTTAGTTTGTTTGTACCACAGTTTAGTGGATCCACATCAGTCAGTGTTTCTACCCTTGGAAAACTATTGAATACCTTTCAAGTTGGGGTTATAGTTTGGACCCCTATTATCTCACAGTAGGATATTTCGGTTATTAGTATCTCCCACAATGTAAAACTTACATTTCAGATTTTATATTCTTGCATAAAATTGTATTCAACTTTTCAGTTTAGTGTACAGCATGTGATCATTACTTGGTCTGGCACTAGTATCATGTATATTCTCCATTGTCATGACCCAATTTCTTAGGTCACGATAGCACTTACTATAATCCACCAATAGGTAAGCCAACCCATATTCTGAAATCGCTACTAACGGACTACAAAGAGAAATAAACACTACCAAAAATTGGGCCTATGGCAATGGACTTTTTGGCGACGGTTGAAAAAGTGTTGCTATAGAATATCTATAGAAACTCTTTCAACCGTTGTAAAAATTAATAGTTTTGTTAGCACTATAATTGTTGCTTTTGTAAATGAACCGCTGCAATAGGTATATGTATAGCAACCTTTTTAAAACCGTTGCCATAGAAACATCTATGGCAACACTTAATGGGTAAAAATTATCTATTGCATCGCTTTTTAATTCCCCTCCACGATATTTCATATAGTCTGCCAAAAAAATATTTGTCAATATAAAATATCAAAAACCCCTATTTCTCTCTCATAAGAAATATAACCCTATTTCTTTCTCCTAAACCAAATTCAAGTGTAATTACACTGTCGAAAATCCATTTCACATCGAGTAAAGGAGACGAAATTAGTCTATTATTTTTTTAGAAAACCCATTTCTCATCGAGTAAAGGAGACGAAAGTTACAATACTGTGATTTTCTAGAAAACTTATTTCTCGATCAATCAAAAATCCACTACTCCTTAATTGAAAATCCAAATAAATTGAATTTTAGGGATAATTTTGTAGCTCTAATTGGATAGAAATAGAGTAAGGGAGATGAACCAAAAACCCACTACCTGGAAATGGAAATGCTATAAGTAGCTCTAATTGAAAACCTATTTCTTCACAAATCAATTAGACTTGCTATAATTTACATTGTTGCTATTCGGTTATGGTAAGAGTGGATCGAAACTCAACACTTAGCTTGTTATTGACCAGTGGAAGGAGATGAAAAATTTAACGGCTATCGGAGCTTTGGCTTGTCGACTTTTAACATTTTGAAGCGTTGTTGTTTAAGAATTTTAGAATTTTAAGGTTAGTGTATTCTTCTAATCGATGATTTGACCTAATTTTTTAATTTCAATTTTGGAATTTTCTCTCGGCATAAGTTGGGTACTGAGTATGATTTCAACCTAATATCTTCATTTCGATAATTGCACCACCTAATGACTCACCATACAAGACAAACGAAAGCTTTAGGTGATCAGCACAAGCAACGTCAAAGTACTATATGCAGTCTTGACTAATGGTTGAATAGTTGGTATGCAATTATATGTGTTGGTTTTTGTGCTTATTAGTATTCTCTTCTTTGATTTTTTTTGTATTTTCTATTATTTTGTTACCTTTTGCTAAGGTTGTTATGCTAGTATTTTTTTATGCTTCATTGCAACTATGTTTCTCTTTATTTTTTTATATGTGTTACCTACTCCTTTCTAACTAGTCTTTCTAAACCTTGAAACACTTTGGCTATGATTTGATATCGAAACCCCAGACTTCTTAAGAGACAACAGGTACTCGATGGATTTAGTTTAGGTAAGTACAAGCTGGCCCTGACGCTATAATTATTTAGAAAAATTAGTTTCTTTCTTATTCTTAATAAATAGGTAACATAGAGTTATTGATATCCATTGATGGTGGGAGATGAAACTATCATGTGGTGATTCAAGTATTTTGTGAATAATACGATGATCAAGTTTAGTAATTTAGAAGCTCAGCGTGGGTTTTAGCTTCTGTAAAAATGCAATGGTTTACCTATATTTTGGCTTCTATAAACCCACAATGACGTACCTATATTGTCCTGGCTAAGATGAGTAGTCATTTAAAAGATTAAAATCTAGTCTTTAGGTAATATGGTAATTTGCGTTTCACTTTGATAGTCTTTACTGGCTATCGGTACTGTTCGTGTTTAGAATTTTTCGAGTTGTTGTTAACCTATTAGTTGTTGTAATGAAATATTACTCTTTATGTTTGTTCTATTTTTTATGATTTTGTTAATAGTAGAGAAGCTGAAATTCATATTAAGTATGGACGTTTGCCTTCAAATTTTGAACTCCTTTGTTCATTTTAGGATGGAGAAAGTAGTAGGATGTTACTAAAGTGGGATGTAAAGAATATCAAATAATTAAGTAGTGGTTGCATATAATTAAGTTGGTGATTTTCTATTTTTTCTTTTTCTTTCTTTTATGTTGTTGGTGTATTTTAGCTCTACTAGGCTCGAATGGGATACCTGCGCTGATTTGGTTATGTTCAATGTTTGAGTAAAAGTTTAAATATAGAGCGTTTGGTAAGTTGGTAATCTGGGTTTCACTTCGATCATCTCTACTACTAACTATCTGAATTATTGGTTCTATTCATGGATTTTTCTTAGTTGTTTTTTATTGTAATGAAACAAATACTAACCTTTTTTATTGATAATATTTACCATACATTTACCTATCAAAGAAAGATGATAGTATTTCCTATGCATTTGGTCCCACTATGCTTGGTCATGTTTTTATGTATTAGAATTGTTGTATTTCTTACTTTGAGATCTCGACCTGTATCTAATATATGATTAACCTTCTCCTCAATGTTATTTAAGTTTAGTGTTTGTGTTGCTTGGCTTTTCTTTCTAAATAGGACTAGCTTAGTCAGTTATGATAGTCTTGATGGATGGAATCAAGTAAATGCATTACCATGATCTTTCTACCTTCTCCACTTGCAACCTGAAAACAAAGCTACTTTAGTATTTGGGCATTATTTTCCTATATTTCTTTGTGTCTTGAATTACTTCAGTGGCTATTTTGATGTACTGATGAAAGAATACACCATGTAAGCTTGTGAAGTCATTCATATACAAAGTACTATTCCCGTCAGTGGTATTCCTTTATCATATGTTTGTTAGACTATTCAATAACGTCGATAAGAGCATGTTGGACCCGCCAATAAGGGTATTTTTGAAGGATCCAACCTGGGCACAACAACAATTTTCGAGATTCCAAGCAACTTACCTAACTTGTATGTATACTCACTGAAGTTGCAGTCTTTATTCCTCCATGTCAAATCATGCAACAATGATTATGCTTCGATACTGAGTTTACCTCAGAGCCAAGAAGCTTTTTATAGAAGTTCAAATGATCCAATGTCACCTACCTTTCATTATCAGGCACACTATTTGTTTTATAATTCTACAATGCTTTGATATTATGTTGTTATGTTATATTATTTATTCTTGGAGACTTGCATAGAGTTCCTCAAATTTGGATCTTCATTTAATAGAAGAAGTTGTGTAATCGTTGGTAGAACTATATCACAGATGTAGTTTCAAAACTAGTTATGAAAATGATCCTAGTGGACCTTTAGTCCAGTCTTATATCCGTTCTGATCATTATTCCCATAATTCTATGGAACAGAAGCTATCTCAATTGGTCCCTCGCTACTGCTCAAAAGAGTAGTAATAGGCAGGGATCACAGTAGTTGAATGCGTGACATTTTGTACCCAAAACTAATGTGATACCAAGCAGTGGCATATTCCTTTAACGGTTCCATGTTGCAACTTTGAAATCTTTTCTTGATGGTTTTATCTTTTTAACAAAATTGTACTTTTGATGACCTAAGTAAATTGTAACATCTTGCGAACACTACATATGTGACAGTCTTATGTTTTTTGTTGGTTGTGTTAGGCATGGAGCTATATGTGTGACCATGTACAACTTTGGATCTCCAAGAGTTGGAAACAAAAATTTTGCTGAAGTTTATAATGAGGTATAATTTAGTCTCTGCAGATGTGAAGTGCTTATATTGAGACTGGCGTTATTCTATATTGCCATTATGGTCTTTCCATTTGTTTATGACAATCTTTTACAGTTATAAATTAAATGGTCCTAACTACTTAAGGAAAAAACAAAAAATAAGAACCAAGAAAAGATAGAAAGCAATGATACACTAATAAATACACACAAGCTGGTTCATGTACTCAGCCATACCTAATTACCCCTCCTTAATAACAATGGTCATAAATATTTTTTTATGTTCTCTCTCGATCTATCCTGTGAAGATGACTTATAATATTTTAAGTGTGAAATTTTTTAGATTTACAACATGCTATTGAGTATACATTGGTGTTTTTGTCTAATATGTCAGACCAACATTTAGCAAGTTTGAGCCATAATCAGATGCCATGTCAAGTTGTTTATCGATAGTTCATGAAAATATCTTCTCTGTTCTTCTAATGTAATACAGTAAACTCCTATAACTACATTTGCACTTTAAGAAAAGTGATGTTACAAAATCACTTTCACATGCTTTTGAATTGTACTGTGAGTTTGATTTTGTTAAATTTTGAGTGACTCTATATAACTCAGTTGCTTCTTATATTGTAGAAAGTTAAAGACAGTTGGAGGGTTTTAAATCACAGAGATATAATACCAATAGTTCCTCGATTGATGGCCTACTGTCATGTTGCTCAACCCATTTATTTGTTAGCTGCGGATCCCAAAAACACAAAAGTGAGGAGATTTTATTTTTAAACTTTTTAATCTTCACTCTATACATTATAAAACATTAGAATTTTGTTCAGAGTTGAATTATTACCTTAATTGGATTGGTAGAATGTTGACACTGGTAAGGAAGTTTTTTTTCCTTTAAATCTTAAAAGTGAAAAAGTGTATTGGATAGTTAGCTTAATTCTGAAGGAAATTATGGAAGATTCAACAGAGTTGGCCTTTGTTATTGGTTTTGTAGCACTATTTACTCAATCACTTGAAGTGACTTTTTAAGATTTCTTCATAGTTAAGGTAGAAAAGATCGGTGAAAGGAGTGTGTTTTTTAACATAGATTCTGTAAAAAAAAAACAAGCTCCTTTCACCATGGAAAAAATCTTACGTCTCAGAAAATATGATCATATTTGACATCATTCTTTTTATCAGTGAAAGAGGCTTGTTGTTTAACATCTTATCTCTTGAAACAATTTGTTAAAGGAAAATGTGGAACTTTTGGAAGGTGGTTACCAAGGTGATGTTATTGGAGAGGCCACACCTGATGTCATTGTCAATGAATTTGTATGTTTCTCCACCTTTTTTCTCCATACCTTTTTTCTCTTCTTTTTAGCTGAGCTCCATTTCATCCATCGGTAATATATTTTATATAAATCATGCACTATTGATTTTTGTGACGGAAGCACTCTGTTTAATTTCCATCATTTAATACACTAATTTTGCAAGCTTCTTCTGTAATGGTATGTATGCCGTTGACCTCATTGAACAAATTGATCATTCAAAATGTATGATCCTCTCAAATCTCATGTTAAATTTTGAATTTTGATTAATATGACAAATGTGAAAGTATATTGTTGGAAAAACTTATTGTGAAAAAATATTTTTTACGTATAAAACTATTCTCCTATTATATTAGTTTGTTATTGATATATTGATTAGAGAAGACAAGTAAATGAGAGAGGGTGCCCTTACAGTATAAGTTTATCAATTCGGTAGAAGTTTCAAGTCATCATGATGCTATGTTGCTCGGGCTATTCAAAAATATCGTCTAGTGTATGTTAGATCCTTCAAAAGCTATCCATTTTAGGAGGATCCGACACAGCTATGACCTCATTGTCCCTATGCTACTAGCGTGTTGCGATACTTTTCGCTTAAGACAAATTAGTTAATTTTGCTATGAAAAATATTTCCTTTTTGTTTAAAGGTAAAGAACTCTCGAGAAACATGCGATTTACTTATCATAACAATTTTTGTGTAGATGAAAGGTGAAAAAGAACTTATTGAGAAAATATTGTAACTATATTTGCTCTTTAATAAAATAATACAAAGGTGAGTAAATTTCATTTTCAAACTTTTTTATCTTTATTCCTTATACTATAAAACATCAAAAGTTTGTTCAGTTTTGAACTTTTACCTCAACTGGATAGGCATAATGTTTGCACTGGTAAGGAAGTTTTGTTTTTCCGTTAAAGCTTAAAGTGGGAAAGTGTGATGGATAGTTAGATTAATTTTGATGGAAATTGTTTAAGTGCTAATTGAGCTTACTTATTCTCTTTTTATAGGTGTCCAAAATGATGGAGATGAAGAAAGAAGTGATGAAGAAATTGACCTTACTACAGAAGATTTTTGAATTGTTGATAGGTGTTTTAATATTTATCTTTATGATACTGAATTTAGTGAAACTCATCGTCACTCGAACTTGATACTATATGGGAAAACTAATGATAATTTGACTTATACATTTTTCTTTTTGGTTCATATTACTAGTTTGTTGTACAAAATTTTAATTTGGATTATTATTTTAATGAAAGATTTTGTTATGATGTGTGTATATATATATATAATTGTGTTAATATAATTCTATATATATATAGATTCATTGTTGCAATATGTGAAAAAAATGATTGCAATAGGTAGCAAAAAAATATTGCAATAGGTGTCAAAAAGTGTTGCAATAGGTGTCAAAAAACGTTGCAATAGATAGTTAAAAGTCTTTGCAAAAGACCAATAAGTGTTGCAGTAGATATTCAAAAATTGTTGTAATAGGGTTATTCTAACGCTTTTCTGTCGTTGCAATATAGTGTATTGCAACGGTTCTTAAACATTGCTATAGATAACATGAAGCATCCCAATAGGAAGTAAAATAAACCATTGCAATAGGTCGATCTATTGCAACAATTGTAGAAATCATCGCAAAAGTCGTTGCAGTAGCTCTATCACAATGGTTTTTGAACTGTTGCCATAGGGGTAATTTCTCGTAGTGACATAAGGATAGAAGAAGGGTTATAATAAAAGAAACACACACACACACACATATATATATATATGTAAGACAATTCCAATACCTGGTGAAATCAATACAAGAGCTTCTAATGTAATAAGAATACAAAGTGAAATAAAAAAATGAATATACTAAAACAACCCATCTCTGAATACAAAAAAGTTATTACTCTAGTCTATAAAGGGGAGAAAGGTAATACTTTGAATTCCAAGAGCTTACTATAAGTGTCAATCCAAACTAAGTCACATGATGCACACAATAATGCGAGAACCCATACTATGATGTGCAGGCTACAGAAGTGTAGTTGAGTACAAAACATGCGGTACTCAATAGATAACTATTGACTGATATTCAAAGATAATTCAAATAAAGATAACATGCAAGCAGGAATGTAAACGACAACCAAATATCCCAAAAGCTATCATAATAAATCTACGGAGGCAATAAGGCTGAACTGTTTTTCCTAAGCATATTCAGGAACTAAAGCACTACACCATATATCACTGGTGAATATACAAATAAAGAATATAAAAAAGATATATATTAGTATACAAGGCCAAGGGGTACGTATAAAAAATGAAGAAACCATGGAACAAGGATATACACTAATATCATAGCTAGATATATGTATATATATATATATATAGGTATACAAGACTAACTCAAAGATGTACGACCTTAGGTAGTTAATCTAGCACCTCAAGGCATCCTATACAAGCATAAAACTAATGCTAGAATAAACTTGGTTCCTAATCCAAATATTTAAACATGATATAATTATCCATGATAAAATAACTGTGAGAAAAAAGAATCAGAATTATACCTCGAATAGTTGCATCTGCCCATAATCAACCTATTAAGAAAGAACCATACTAATAATAATAAAAATAATAAATAAATAAGTAATCGGCTAGCCCAGATAAACAATACAAAAATTAGGCCCTCTAACCTTGAAGGCTCAATCAGCACACTGCACATAATAATCCACACTCATAACCCATTCCTATGGAACCCCCATAAGGCTGATAGATATAGTATTAGGCAATATACCAATTATAGGGAATGTAAATGCAAGAATGAATGAAAGTAAATCCGTGATACCATAACCGATCGAATTGCCATTATGTAAACCAGTATATATACCTCCTCTAGCTTAATGGCTCCTAAAGGTAGGACCTATGGTGACCTCTCTTCTCTGGAATGATGTCTCATGGACAAATGGGTCCTAAGGGGTTTTAGAGTACCCGTATACCCTAAAATGGTCTTGATCTTCTATGTGTGTGTATATATATAAATGCTTGAGCTTGAACCATTGCTAAAAGAGTATGAGTTTGTAAATCCATTGATCGGGGGAAATTCTAGTTCTAAATCATACTAAAAGTGTAGAAAGGGTAAAAATCTATCACGACCAAATTAAATAGTAGTGGTAAAACAATGGATCGGAATCCACCTCAATCAGATCTCTAAAACATCATCTTTAGCATTAAAATCTCAGGACTCATTCATTAAGGTGGTTCAATTTCCATTATGAGAGAATTCATTTAAAAGTGAAAAGTTTGAATAATCCCTTTCTAGGAAAAAAAATAGTAAAACCATATTTTTAGTTGGAATTGTACATTTAGTGGGCATGTATGTACTGAATCTGTGCAAGGCCATAAGCAGTATCTAAGCAATATAACTACAAGTGTCTAAAGATCAACAAAATAAACCACGTCCTATATAAGGATAAATCACTCACATAAAATCCAACTAATATCATAATCATGACCTTGGTCCCAATAATATATAACTACATAACCATAACATAATCCGAGAAACCATCACAAGACATTGAGTAAATAAGCAAACCTTATTCTAAATGGTTATTAGATTCAACTATGTCTAACATACAAGCAACCTAGGGTAATAGGATTTTAGAAGTAAAATTAGTATTTCATCTTAAGGGTCGATTTACCCTTCTAGTCCCAAACGCATATTTTAGGCTAAGTCATTGTGTTCTACCCATAATCACATCCTAAGACCCCTATGTAACAAGCTCAATATATAATACACTATATCTTGAAGAAGAGCAGACAGAAACTTACCTCAATGCCGAACCATAAGTCCTCGAATCACGCACAAATTCTTTATATTCTCCCTGTGATTATGAAATATTGCCATGATGTCAAAATAGTAATCTACCCCAAAAAAAGAGTAAAATGAGACACATATTGCTATATTATATGGAGGATTAAAATTTACATGAAGAATGGACTCACGAGGACCGCAAACGGAATCCATAATTAAATCGGTCATGAAGACCCTCGAAAGATAATGAATGTGTGCCCAAAAATTGAGAATAAATGTGTAATACCCCGATCGTTTCTTAAGTCTAAATCCATCTTTTGAGTTAATATGGATGACTTTCAAATTTATTGTTGTTTATATCATGTTGTATTTCCCTAAATTATACTTTCTATCATGTGGAGAATTGGATAAGCTTTCCATCGACATAAGATTCTCCCGAATTGGACACCTGGTGAGAAAGTTAGAGCCATTTTGTAATTCCCCGAGACTCTAATCAATAGTGCAACCATGAATCAATATCTTAAGAAATAAATTATAGTGATTTGTTTGTTTTATAATCAAGGATGGTGTGTATTAAATCCTTAAATATGTCCTAACAATTGGGCGAATCAAAACATTCCTTACCGATTGAATTCTTGGAAAGGATATTGGTATAGTCAACTTCAAATGATCATATCTCTCATTATACATGGAATTTTTGAGCTCATAACATATAAAAAGATATATAATTAAATTATCTTTCCAACGATACTAATTTCACCAAAATCCGATATCGGAGCAAAGAGTTATGCCCATTTTACTCCAGCATGTCAAGCTGGAAAATGGTGACGACGGTTCTGACGGGCTGTCACGTTTCTGATGCCATTTTTGACGACGTCGTCACATTCTGACAATATTTCTGATGATGTCATCATCCCTGGACAGAAAATCTAGAATTGGACCCCTTTTTATGACGACCATTCGTGATGACCTATCACGGACCTGACGGCCTGTCACGGATGGCATCAAGTATATTTTTCCAGCAACTCAAGGATGTTTTTAAAAGGGAATTTTAGTCTTTTCCACTCATTTTTAGCCTCTATATATATACTAGTAGTGGAGAAAACCTTCATTATCTCTCATTCTCTTTCAAGGAAAAGATCAAGAAACTAGAGTTTTCTTCTAAAATCCTAAATCAAATCTTCTCCAAGAAATTTTAAGAATCTTTCAAAGATTTCACCAAGTTGTCCAAGAAACAAACTTTTCAAGTCAAAGGCATCAAGAAACTTAGCTCAAAAGTGTAAATAAGAGTTCCCAATCAAGCTTGTTCATCTTAAATCTATAATCCAAGGTATGTGGGGTTTGAATAAGAACACTTTTTTCGTTATTGTGCCCAAAGATTCAATTTCTACTATTGAAATCCATGATTTTGCAAAGTGGGTTACACCCAAATTACTTTATTAATGATTTATGATAGTTGAGCTATTCAAGAGTGATACACATGAATATTTCATCATTTTATTTCTTAAATTGAGAACTTATGCCATGAGTTGAATATTGTTATTATGAGTTGATGATTTCCAAATGATTTGATATAAGAGTCATGATTTAAGATTTTCTACGAGAAGTTTGATTATTGAATATATATATATATATATATATATATATATATATTTGAGCTTGAGAGTCAAGGATGAGTTCTATAATGTTTTCTTGAAGTTTTTGATACATGACTATTTTACAATTTCCAAATTATGACTTGATATTTAATATTGTGAATTTCATGTTCTACCATGAGTTGGTATTTCAAGTGCTTTCAAGACATGTGTCAAGCTTTAAGCTTTCTTATGACAAATTGGATTATTGAGTATATTGATTCAT
>NC_061117.1:111201253-111291362 GCF_002878395.1 Capsicum annuum
CCAACTCATGGTAGAACATGAGTTGGTATTTCAAGTGCTTTCAAGACATGTGTCAAGCTTTAAGCTTTCTTATGACAAATTGGATTATTGAGTATATTGATTCATAAGATTGAGTTGTTATAATGAGTCTTGATATTTCCTCAAAGTTATTGATGTTGCCATGACTAAATGAATTGATACATCTTGATGTAGAGAAAGATTGTTTGATTTTGAGTCAAGTTAGGAATCCACCGTTGTATATGATTTACCGATGAGATATATTATTGCTTTGGTCTTCATGATAGACCCATGAATTGATATTGATTAAGGTGGATTTTCTAACGCGTTCTGAGCTGAGTCTGGGAGGAGTATTTAGCACCGAGCGAGAAATGTGGTATTTCTCCAAAACTACGTACCACCATAGGATTGATATTGATGATTGTGGGCTAGAGGCCGAGTATGGGATTATTATTAAGAAATTGAGGTTGTACTCCTTGGCAAGAGTACGACACTCCCGCCAATGTGGGATTCTCTCCTTAGGAGGGCAATACATTGGACTCCATGCGGCTCACATAGTGTAGTTATGTCGGTTATAAGATACTCCCAAGTCCATAATAGTCCAAGTTTTCATGAGTTACCGAGTCACTCTAAGTCATGATTTAAAGAGTTTGAGTTGATTATAATGATTTATGAGATTTTTAATGCGTGTACTATTATTGATGATTTACAAGGAATGTATTTCAATTAATTCAAGCGAAGAAATTTGTTATCGTCAGCATGCATGATTTTCATAATCATTTATGATATTATTTATAACGTTGCATTGCACCCCCACATACTCAGTATATTTCTTAAAGTACTGACCTCATATATTTCTATATGCTACAGTGTCTTATAATGTAGGTGCAAGTTGTAGCGCAGATACCGCATTCAGTCAGTCCGCTGCTCCCATTCAGCAGGTGACAAGTCCTTTTGATTCGAGGGCTTGAGTTGGTTATACAGTTTGAGAAGTATTATATTTTTCTTATTTTAGTCATATTGATCTTAGATAGTTGGTAGTCATGACCCGGCTATCTAAATTCAGTACCAGTAGAGGCTTCATAGACGGTTAGTAGAAGTTGATGTATTCAGTTTCAG
Organism: Capsicum annuum; assembly: GCF_002878395.1. Taxonomy (NCBI): domain Eukaryota; kingdom Viridiplantae; phylum Streptophyta; class Magnoliopsida; order Solanales; family Solanaceae; genus Capsicum; species Capsicum annuum. The sequence goes on from NC_061117.1 coordinate 111,202,370, forward strand.
TTTTGTTTGGTAAAAGTAGAGTTGTAATCTTGTAAAATTCATGTTTATATTGATCAAGTTCAGAGAAGTTCTATATTTTCACTGATTTTATATAGATTTAAGCATTTTATCCAGTTGTTTACGAATTAAGCCAGTAGAAGGGTTATCTTGGGGTCAGTTGTGCCCCTAAGCACCGTGTGACGTCTCGAGACCCAAATTTTGGGGCATTACAAACTTGGTTCCAGTGGGTATGCCAATAAGTTGTGGAACAGCTGTGAGAAGGGATACTGCTTGAATTTCATGTATACTTGTGTGGTAAGTTTATTTGTCGGAATCTCATGTATACTTGTGTGGTAAGTTTATTTATCTGAATCTCATGTATACTTGTGTCATCTAGAACTTTCCCCATTAGAATCTCAAGGAAAAGTTTTTATTGTATTTTGTTAGTGAGATAATCTTAGGCCATCTTGGGGACTTCAAAATCTCACTGAGCCTAAAAATCCTACCCGTTCATAGACATTATCCCTAGTCACCTACTTTGAGCCTTTGGACCTTTCTTTGGCAAACAAATTACAAGTCGTGATCCTCTTAATTTTTGTACCTCTTTTGAACCATACCCTTCTTGAACTTAAAAATTCAACTTGATGCTAATACCCTAAGTTGGGGGTGATGAAGAGGGAAGAAAGTAACTTTTGAAAACAAAAGTGATAGTTAGTGCCTACGTGTTTAAGCATTGAAACAAATAAATAGAAGGAGAAATGACCCAACAAAGGAAAGAATTGAATGAAAAGTACAAGCAAAAAAATGGAAGAAAATGGATTAAACAAAGAAATAAAAGTAGGCACATTTGTAAAACAGAAAAAGTTGCCCATAGTGAAAGGTTGATTAAATAAGTGTAATGTAGATGTTCAAGGAGGGTATAAGTTATGATTGTTCCTAAATGATATCCTATCCTACCCTAAACCTACGTTACAAGATCAAAAAATCCTTTGAGATCTCCAACAACGTACATTCATTGTAGTGGCGACTAAAAATAGGGGTAAGCTTATGGTATGCCACTTGTTAGCACAGAGAGGTCTAGTGAGAGAGAGAGTTTTGCACTTAAATTCCTTCGAGCATATTTGGTAGTTTGTTGTGCAAAATTTTCCTTCTTATGAGGAGGCATGTGAACAAGTTGAGGTGGTGATTTTTTCACCTTTTGAGAAAAGAGGTAAAAAGGAGTATAGTATGGTTGGGTTCAAAAAGTGAGTCACTCCTAGAGTATTAGTGATTGTTACATAGTTTCTTATTGAAGTCCTTTGCATCCTTGCTTATTGCATTTTATGTTGAGGGGTGTTGGGAGAATAGCTTGGCCATGTTTGAAGTGCTACGTGTGGTAGTAACTAAGCTTGATGTCATTTTTATCATTAGGTCATCTATTTTGGGCAGTACATGTGCATTGTCTCATGGTAAGAGGTAGTGTTGCTTGAGGAAAACCAAATCTTTAAGTTGGGGGTATTGATGAGTAGTGAATTTCCAACTCATTGGCACTCATCATACGTGCACATTACCATAGTTTGAATGTATAAGGGAGACATATTTGTGATTAAATTCACTAATATCCATATTTTGTAAGCACATATGTAATGAGATAAAAATATGTGGATACGATTTGTAAAAGATCAAAAGAAGGAAAAAAGTGCAGCTTGAAGACCTTGAGCAGAAACATGCCTCAGTTACTGCGATCGTGGCCAGTCAAGATTGGTCATCTAACACGATCACAAGAATTCTATCATGGTAACATAGCCGTGATCGCGCTAAAGCTATTGCCATCGCGGTACCACAGGATTTTGCCTAGGGTTAGAATTGTAATTTTAGTAATTCATGCCCTAATCCCTAAAAGAGGACTCACAACCCTATCTCTTGGAGATATTCCATCACTCCAAATTATTGTAACTTTGTATAGTGCTTAGTTTCCATTCTTGGAGAACACAAATATTGTAATAATTTATGGTGAAGAATACATTAGAGTAGCTTCTAAGTGGAGGATTTTCAAATTCCCATTGAAGATTTGTTGGAGTTCAATGTTTGATGTAACATTCACTTAGCCTTTCATAAAATCGCATCAATGGAGATTTTGTGTAAATCCTTACTTATTTATCTCATGAGTAGCTAGATCTTCCTCTTAAGGTTATGTATGAATAGGGTTGAAGTGTGTGTGTGTGTTGTTATTGTTATCTTTAATTAGTAGTTCATGTTGATGGGTTTTGCAAATGCTTGATGAAAACATGGACTACCCTCACATGATCTACTAAAAGTGCAGTTGATTGTTTTGCACCCACAAGTTAGATTTCCCAAATAAAACATAACCCTAAGATCTGTGCCTAAATTATTTAAGCTCTAATTATTCATAGCCCAAAATTAATACTTGAAAACCCAAAAATAAATATTAGTCGTGATACAATCCACACACCCCCCCCTCCATATTTACAATCTTTTACTTTAGGTTTGAATATCAAATTTTCTTTGTTTTGAATTAATTTAATCGCCACTCAAATTGTTCCTCATGGATTCCCCCCTGACTCCAATGTTGGGTAAATATATTGACAATGACCGCCTTGCACTTAATTAAATTGATGTGTAAGTTGAGTGTTATTACAAATCACAAGATAACTCATAAAGAAAAACCTAACAATTCATTAAGTGCCTCTAGCATCCAATGGTAATCGGACAATCGTTCGTCACAAAAATAATCAACCAAACTACCCAAATCCATAGTAGTCTAACAAAGCCTACCGAAGGTCAATAAAATGCTAGGACGTTCCCCCGACAATAGCCAAAACCGATATCCAAAAGATAGTTAAAACATAAAAAAAAAAAACTGCAGTATGAAATGGGTTCTTTCGAAGGATGAAAGCTCACCAATTCAATCTGACTCACTAGTTGATCTTGAATCCATGGTACTGATTAGGAGAGGTAGAAGTATGGCTAGTTCTTGCATCACGTGGGGATACAATGCCTGAAAAGGTTAGCGATTGGAGCACTAGCAGTTAACTCAGGGATAGAGGAACAAAATAATGCCATGATAACAGTTCAAAACCAATACAATATTCGATGCACAATATCATATGGAATACATATATATATACACCATACCACATGATGGGGTAGGGAAAAAGGCACAGCATGAACTTCAAAAACATTAACCTGGGCTTTGTAGATTAATATCTTAAAACAAGGCACCCACGGAATATATGGGCCAAGTTCTCTATATCTATATATGCCATTATGAGGGACTCGAACATCCCAGCCTAATCAAGGTGACTAAAGCACCAATGCATAAAATATGGAGGACTCAATCCTCCCATCCATATAAATATTTTAGGGGACTCAAACCTCATGGTCATTTATACACCCGCACCGACTACCACAGTTTCCGGTGTTGGTCCATTAGGACCATTACTTTTACGGCCCAGCTACACATCTTGATTTTTAAGCCCAAATTAAAACATTTATTGCACAATCATCATAATCAATCCAGTTACTTAACCCCACTTGCAAGCGTGCAATATACCAAGACAATTATTACATCAATTTAGGATTTGAACACGATGTTCAAAAGGGAACATAGATCAATCTGCGACATTGGGACTCAAACCTATTAGCCAACAAAAACCTCAAGGGTTTTAATTGATTCAATCTATAGCCATCAAGGCACCTTTTAAATTCATTCATCAATCATTAAAATTCTAATGCCAAAGCCCTAGTTTAAAACACAATCTACACATGTGAAAATTTTATTCTTATTGACAATTTCACAAATGAGTTTAGGGCATGCAATTATCAAAGTCAAAATCATCAAATTTGTGGGGATCAACTATGACCCCTCAATTAAATCATCATTCTCATGCACCCAGATGTACAAAACCATAATTAAAACATGGATAATCACAGTTTAAACCATAGAAAACAATATTGAATATATGCATTCAAAATCCCTCAATCTTAGTTTATAATTTACCATTAATGATTCATGAACAATACTTTAAACATGTGTTCTTAGTATTCTAACAATGAGGGAAAAGTCACATGCCTGAATTATGAAGATTCATAGAGAGAAATCAACTCTTTTACCCTTATATGACCACTTTGGAGAAATCCTAGCCAATTTTTCTTGAGAGTATTTTGAAACATCAAGGGTTCTGCACCTTAGAAAATTCTCGGTTTGAGTCTTTTGAACATCATACGACTTGGGGTACTTTTTGTATGATAGGGTTTAGTCAGGGGATCTTGGTCGTGTGTTAATAAATATGGTTTGGTTGGTTTCATTCCAAGGTATGAAAGGATAATACTAGTAGTTTGTTAGGGTACTAGTGGTATGATGTCAATCTATAAGATCCCGTCAAATCCTAAAGCTTAATTTAGTCCTTTAAGCTTATCAAGGGGTCCCAGACTTAGAAAATTCTAGCTAGGTTCCCAGAATTAGCCTATTGTTGGCCTTCAAAAGTTGGCAATCTTATTTTGCCACCTTAACATCCTTCAATGGTCCATATTTTTATTAGTTCATGATCAAAAAGCTCAATAGGTGTTCCTGAACAAGTTTTAGATTTTTTGGAACACGTTTAGATCATGTCGGAGTCCCAAAATAGTAGACCAATGCGATCATGGCACATTGCATCGCCAATCGTATTGGTTAATATTTGTGCAGGCTGCCAGAGCCAAAAATTTTAAGGCTCGATACAATCATGGCGTGATGCATCGAGTATCGTGTCGCAGCTATCAACGCGCTGGGTCGCTTGTAGCGTCGTCACCTAGTTTTTAGTCATTAAATATCTACAATTTTTAGGGAAAAAGGGTTAATTTCCTATCCATAAACCCAATAACACGTGATTCAACTATATTTCATCCAAAATATAGAGTTTCTCTCAAGAACTAGTTAGGGTAGGGTTTTCATTTAAGAATTCAAATTCAATACTCAAATTTAAGAATCTCTCGGTCAATCTTTGTAAAATCGGGAACTAAGGTATGTCAAGTGTTGATTTATGGATTCCTTTAATCCATGAAGTCCAAGAACCCTCTTTCAAATTATAATATTTATGTTATGGGTTGTTTGTAACTATGTTTATTTTGTTGTATGATTCCCAAGTTGGAATCTTTATGTGTTTTCATGAAACTATGCTAGCATACAAAATGAAATCCATGAATTGAGTTGTTTATGATGTGTAATTTGATGATTTCACCTATGCCCCAAGTTGTACATGAACGGTGTTTGAAAAAATGGCTAGGAGGATAGAAAGTGGGTATTATAGCTCAATTGTGACTCAAATAATAAATGCATACTTTACCCATTATGACCAAGACTGACTTCTATGATATTATGTGCATTGTGAGTATTTGATGGAATGTTCATGAGATTAGGTTGATGAAAGTATGACATGTCTATATGCAATTCCATCCATGTACAACATTATGAGAACCATGTGTTTTATGAAATCCCCAAGTTATTGTATTATTAATTATTGATATTGGTTATGTGTTCAAGAAGTGTCAAGTCTTGTCAGTTTCATGCTATCAAGTCCTGGAGGTACTTGTACCCGACAATTTAGTTGTGTTCCTAGAGCCAGTGTCATTTTTTCACAATACTTCCATTCAAACCATGATCATTAGAATTCAGTCAGTTATATGACTCAAGAAAACTCAGTAATCTCAGTCAGTTATCTGATCTCATTAGTATTCCATCAGTCAACAAAATTTAGTGAATTTTGTTCAACTCAGCTAAAAGATACTACCGGTAACAGTTCAATTCAGTTTAAATTAGTTCAGTGTCTCTTCAGTTGGGAGTAGGATTCAGCACCGAGTGAACCGAAGGATAGGAACTCACCTATTAGCTAGTAGAGGGTGTGATCATTAGAAGCAATCCTTGCATTCCAGAACTACGTAGACAACGTAGGTTGAGATGTACCCTACGAGTTTATGGATTAGACACCTCATTTAAGTTTTTCCTACTAGAAGGGATTGACGGAAGAGCTCCCTATCAGAGAGGGTTTACTCACAGCTTGTCTTTACCCGTGGCATGGTACTGACACCCTTCCAGTTGGGGTTGTAGGTTGGACCCCACCAGTTCAGTTTCGGGGCATGTCAGTTAGATGATTACCTCCCATAGTCTTAGTTTTGGATCCAGTCTTAGTAATAGAACACATTTCAGTTCTACAGTTTTAGGACTGTCAGATACAGTCCCTTCGCACAGTACAAAACTCAGCTAGTTCCATCAGAATCAGGACTGTCAGACATAGTCACCCAGTTAATAGTATATTAATTATACAAAATTTATGTTACCAGTACTTAGATTTTAGGACTTTCAGATACAGTCAATCAGACCAGTTATTAATAATCAGAACTGTTAGAAACAGTCATTCCTTTATCAGTATATGACATCAGTTCCTCAGTACTCAATAGACTTAGTCTTTTAGTATCCCAGTATCAATACCCAGATATCAGTAAATCCACGTTATCAGAATTCATGAGTCAGTGTTATCACTATCTCAGATATAGTTATGTATTTATGCATATATTCTCACACTCATGTTATTCAGTCAGTTAGTATTGTTCATGCATATAAACCATTGCTTTCAACCTACCTCACTTGCATACCAGTATATTTAATCGTAATGACGCATTTGCGCTATGGTGTTTCATACCATAGGTTAAAAAGCACTCGTTCCAGAGTATCAATAGCATTCCAGTTTCAGTAGTCAGAGTCAGTAGTGAGTCCTCATCTTTTGAGGATGTTATTATTTTATTCTTTTAGTACTTAGTTTATTTTAGTAGATGGGGTTAGTTGGGGGATTGTCCCATCAACTCTTTATTCGGACAGTTCAGTTTTAGAGGCTTTCATACTACAGCATGTTCAGATAGTTATATTAGTTGTTTTGATATTGTTATACCATATTTTCAGTTATGTATCAGTATTGAACCTTATGGCCTTTCAGTTCACATTTCTTTATTTATGATATTACCATTATTATTCAGGGGTTAGTTACAGATATCAGTCATGGGTTAGCTTGTGGTCCTTTGGGAATATGAGTATCGTGTAGAACTCTTGGTACTAGATTCGAGACATTACAAACTTAGTATCAGAGCCTAAGGTTCAACAGCATCCTAGGAAGTTTGAAAAGTTGCATCTAGTAGAGTCTTGTACATAGGTATGTTGTGCACCATACTTATGTGCAGGAGGCTATGGGATTCTTTAGGAATAGTTTCCTTTCTTTCAGTATTCATGTCGTGTGAGTGAGCATGAGCTCCAGTCAAACTCTCAGTTTAATCCCTTCTTCTCTTTTGTTTACAAAATATGCCTTCCAAAAGGGCTAACGAAGGAGGAACAGGGAATAAGTCAGCAACTCAGCCCATCCAGGAAGATACTCTAGATGATCACGTCTCTCATGCAGAATTCAGAACTGCATTCACTACTCTAGCCAATTCAGTCACAGCTTAGAATGACCGGCTAGCTGCTACTTCAGCCAACCCAGTAGCCAATTCTTCTACAACAAGGATTCAGGACTTCACCAGATTGAATCCTCCCCTATTCTCTAGTTCTAAGTCTAAAGAGGATCCACAGGAGTTCCTCGACCAGGTTTAGAAAGTCACAGGGGAGTGAATTCCAATGAGAGTGCAGAGTTAGCTGCTTATCAGCTACAAGATGTAGCCCATACGTGGTTTAAGCAGTGGAAGGTAGACAGAGGTGCAGATGCAGAGCCCATAGAATGGGAAGAATTTGCTATCGCTTTCTTAGGTAGATTCTTTCCCTTAGAGTAGAAAGAAGACAAAGTGTTAGAATTCATCAACATCAGACACGGTAGCATAAGCATAAAAGAATACTCTCTCAAATTCACTTAGTTAGCCAGGTACGCTCCTCATGTAATAGAAGATAGTAGATCTAGAATAAATAAGTTTATGTCGGGATATCAAGTAGAGTAGTTAAGGTGTGCAAGACTGTGATGTTGATTAAGGAGATGGACATATCTAGGCTTATGGTCCATGCTCAACAGATTGAGGAGTAGAAACTTAAGATAAAGGAGAGGGACAATAATAGGGCCAGAATTGGTAGTTATAGTTTTTCTTAGCCAGAGTCGCAGGGTGGTAACCGTTCTCAACATAGACAGAAGTTTTTAGCACCAATTCTATCTTTAGCTAGTGCACCAATACCAAAGTTCAGAAACAACCGTAGAGATGGGGCACAGGCTCTAAGGCCCAGGGTAGTGAGAGTAGGGTTTTTACTTATCCATTTTGTGAAGAGTGTGGTAAGCATCATAAGGGTATATGTAGAGCCTGTAGTGATGTATATTTCGGATGTGGTGAGATAGGTCACAAGGTTCGAGATTGTCCTAGGCCTTGCCTTAGATGTAAGCACGGTTGTCCTTCAACTCAATCCGGTCTCCCAAATTAGCAGGGTACCAATTCCAGTACTATCAGTGGGCAACGCCCAAATAGACTTTATGAACTTCAGTCCTGACAGGATCAGGAAAGTCCTCCTGATGCAGCCACTGGTATGTAACAAATCACTCATTTACATATTCATATTTCCTCAGATTCAGGAGCTTTATTTTTATTTTGTAACTCTTTGCATAGCAGTCAACTTTAAGGTCAGACCAAATATTAACAGGACCTTTTTCCAGTCCCCACCCCAGTGAGTTAGTCTAACACAGCCCGACAGGTATATAGGAACTATCCGGTAATCTCTAAAAGTCGAGCCTTCAGGTTCTAGTAGTAATACCAGTATGAGTAGGAAATCCATAAGGGACACTGATTCCCGACCAATTCCTATCTCAGTGCAAAGTTTTGTACTTCAACCATCACGATACTTATGCATGCTTTTTATTTTAGTCTCACGAATACAGCTTATATCCATGCACTTTTCATAGAATAGCGTGTATTTCAAGTGCCTCATATGAGGAGTCGAAGTTTATCTAATGTTGCAGATCATGTTCCACGAATTCAGAAATTCTAAACCCAATTCATGCAGCTCATGACTCATGCACTCATGTCATGCTTTACAGTATGCTTAGCCCACACAATTCATGAATTTACTTCTAGTGTTCAGTTAAACTTATATTATACTATGTATACCCTCAGTTTAGATCCCTTGTTGAATCTTTAATGTTAATGTTCTATCCCTTAGGCCTCAATTCAGTGTCATTTCAACAATCAATATCCAGTAAAGGACTCAGATAGTCCTACAGAACCATGGCTTTCAGCTATCAGTTACTTAGCCATCAGAATTCAGTACTCCTATACTAGTTTAACTCTCAGTTATTTAAAACCAACATTTAGTCTTAGTTACAGTCTTAGTTACAATTATAGTCTCAATTACCATCTTAGCTACAATCTCAGTCCCATTCCTAGTCCAGTAGTCAGATCAGAAACTTAGTCCAATTTTAAGATTACCCGACCATAGAATATGGCCATCAATTACTCAGTTATTAGTATTACAGTACCTCAGTTTATAGAATGTTTTTGAATCATGATTAGACACCTGATCTTGCATTCCTTAGGTATTACAGTTTTCCCTCACTCATGCTCAGTTACCTTATGTTGCCCAGTCAGCCATTAACTCCTATGTATAATTCTCTATAGTCTCAGTCCAGTTATCCAAACTAAGTATAGTTCAGTCTTACGCGCTCATTATTTAGATATAAGTTATTTAGTTAATCAGATAAAGTTAGTATATATTTATGCATTCATGCTCAGCACCCACGTAAATCTTTTCGGTAGTCTCAGTTGTAGTGTGTAAGGTATAATCACTTTGTCTTAGCTTTAGATCCCGGACATCCAGTCGTGATTCAGTTCATAGGTGCCTTATACATCGCCCTAGTTTTTCTTAGTATCTCAGCAAAATCTGTACTCTTTAAGGGACCTAGTGTCCCAAGGGGGAGATACATGATAATTCCCCAAACTCTCATGACATAAACATACTTTATCTCTTCTTGTAATGAATCTAGTTTTGAGTAAGGGGTACTTATAAGTTGACCCTCAAACTCCAACCTTAGTCGTAAGCCGCGTATTCAAGGTACTCAGTTTAGATCAAGATATCCAGCTTATGTATCATGTTCCAGACTCAATTACGTTCACGTGTTTCTGCTCGTGCATATCTTGTAATTAATTTAGGGTCATTCATATTTTCAATTTAAGAAAATAGTCTTCCTTGAACTTATCCAGTTTCATCCTCAGATTTCCATGATAGTATCAATTACCATTGTATATTCAGTTATGCATTTATGAACCAGTTAACCATGCATCAAATATGCATGTTTAGTATGATACATTCAGTTTATCGATCATGTAAGTCATGGAATCATGTTCCAGTTGTTCATGTTCAGTATGTACGTCGGTTTATCTTTTGTTCCCTCTCAATCAGTCTTATTCGAGAATGAATATTCTCAAGGGGGAGATATTGTAAGACCCCATGAAATACTAAAGCTTAATACAGTCCTTTAAGCTTGTCAAGGGGTCCCAGACTTAGAAAATTTTAGCTAGCTTCCCAAACGTAGCCTATTATTGGCCTTCAAAAGTTTGCAATCTCATTTTTTCACCTTAACATCCTTTAATAGTTTGTATTTTTATTAGTTTATGATTAGGAAGGTCAATAGGTGTTCCCAGACAAGTTTTAGATTTTTAAGAACATATTTAGATCATGTTCGGAGTTCCCAAATAGTGGACTAACACGATCATGGCGTGCTACATCGCCAATCGCGTTGGTCAACATTTGTGCAGGCTTCTAGCGCCAAAAATTCTAAGGCTCGATGCAATCATGGCGCGATGCGTCGACTATCACATAAAAACCATCCACACGTCGCATCGCTTGTAGCGTCAGCACCCAGTTTTTAGTCATTAAATGTCTGTATTTTAAGGGCAAAAAGGTCAATTTCTCATCATTAGATAAAACCAATAACACGTGATTCAACCATATTTCACCAAAAAATAGAGTTTCTCTCAAGTTTTTCTCAAGAACAGGTTAAGGTTTTCAGTTGAGTATTCAAATTCAATACTCGAATTCAAAAATCTCTTCGTCAATCTTTGTAAAATCAGGAACTAAGGTATGTCAAGTGTTAATTTATGCATTCTTTTCATCCATGAAGTCCAAGAACCCTCTTTAAAATTATAAAACATGATATTTATGTTGTGGGTTGTTTGTAACCATGTTTATCTTGTTGTATGATTCCCAAGTTGGAATCCTTATGTGTTTTCATGAAACTACGTTAGCATGTAAGATGAATTCCATGAATTTAGTTGTTTATGATGTGTAATTTGATGATTTCACCTATGCCCTAAGCTGCGGATGTAGGGTGTTTGAAAAAATGGCTAGAAGGATAAAAATTGGGTATTATAGCTCAATTGTGACTCAAATAATAAATGCATGCTTTACCCTTATGACCAAGACTGACTTCCATGATATTGTATGCATTATAAGTATTTGATGGAATGTTCATGAGATTAGGTTGATGAAAGTACGACATGTCTATATGCAATTCCATCCATGTACAACATTATGACAACCATGTGTTTCATAAAATCCCCAATTTATTGTATTATAAATTATTGATATTGGTTATGTGTTCACGAAGTTTCAAGTCTTGTCAGTTTCATGCTATCGAGTCCTGAGGGCACTTGTACACAACAATTTAGTTGTGTTCCTAGAGCCAGTGTCATTTTTACATGATACTCCCATTGAAGCCGTGATCATTAGAATTTAGTAAGTTATATGACTTAGGAAAACTCAGTAATCTCAGTCAGTTATCCGATCATAGTAGTATTCCGCAGTCAATGGAATTTAGTGAACTTTGTTCAAATCAACTATAAGATACTATCAGTAACAGTTCATTTCAGTTTAAATCAGTTCAGTGTCTCTTCAGTTGGGAGTAGGATTCAGCACCGAGTGAACCCAAGGATGGGGATTCACCTATTATCTTGTAGAGGGTGTGATCCTTAGAAGTAGTCCTTGTATTCCAAAACTACGTACCCAGCGTAGGTTGAGATGTACCCTACAATTTTAGGGATTAGACACCTCATTTGAATTTTTTTTACTTGAAGGGGTTGACGGAAGAGCTCCCTGTCAGAGATGGTCTACTCACAGCTTAACTTTACCTGTGGCACGATACTGACACCCTTTCAGTTGGGGTTACTGGTTGGACCCCACCAATTCATTTTTGGGGCATGTCAGTTAGATAATTACCTCCTACAATCTCAGTTTTGGATCCAGTCTCAGTAATAAAACTCAGTTCAGTTCTATAGTTTTAGGACTATAAGATATAGTCGCTCAGCATAGTACAAAACTCAGCTAGTTCAACCAAAACCAGGTCTGTCAAATACAGTCACCCAGTTAATAGTATATTAATTATACAAAATTCATGTTACCAGTATTCAAATTTCAGGACTGTCAGATACAGTCAATCAGACCAGTTCTAAATAATTAGAAATATCAAAAATAGTCATTTCTTTATTAATAATATGACATTAGTTCCTCAGTACTCAATAGACTTAGTCTTTTAGTATCCCATTATTAGTACCCAGATATTAGTAAATCCACGTTATCAGAATTCATGAGTCAGTGTTATCACTATCTCAGATACAGTTCGTATTAATTTATGTATTCTCATGTTCATGTTATTCAGTCAATTATTATTATTCATGAATATGAACCATTGTATTTAGCCTACCTCACTTGCATACTAGTACATTCAATTGTACTGATGCATTTGTGCTATAGTGTTTTATACTATAGGTTCAGAAGCACGTGCTTCAGAGTATCAATAGCATTCCAGTTTCAGCAGTCAAAGTCAGTAGTGAGTCCTCATCATTTGAGGATGTTATTATTTGATTATTTCATTCTTTTAATACTTAGTTTATTTTAGCAGATGGGGTTAGTTGGGGGATTATCCCATCAACTCTTTATTTAGATGGTTCAGTTTCAGAGGCTTTAAGACTTCAACATGTGCAGACAGTTATTTTAATTATTTTGGTATTGTTATACCATATTTTCAGTTATGTATCAATATTGAACCTTATGGCCTTTCAGTTCATGTTTCTGCATTTATGATATTACCATTATTATTCAGGGCTTAGTTACAGATATCATTCATAGGTTAGCTTATGGTCATTTGGGATTACGAGCACCGTGTAGCATTCTGAGTACCAAAATTGAGGCGTTACACAATTGTATGATGTCGCATTTCTAGCCTAGGTAATTCTATTCTACCTAAGGTTTGATTTTAGGGTACTTGTCGTATAGTTGGCTATGAGTTAGCCTTGGTAGTCATATGTTGGATAGTATTGGGGTCCAAGGTGATCCCTACGGTAGGAGTGGTAGGTACTACTCATATGGTATGGTACATTTTGGGGGGTGGGCGTACCCTCCTAGGGAATTTTATACAGTTTAAGTTAGGGGTATTCTAGCCATTTTCCCCTCTTAACCTATTATGACCCCATGAGTTAAAAACACTAATAGGACTTCATTTACCCTATTATTCTAATCTTAAACACTCAAAAACTCTACCCAAACTCTCTCAAGCTCTTGGGTTAAGCAAAGGCTAGGGTTTTTCTCCAAGGTGGTCAATTAAGGCTCTAAAGAGTGATTTCTTTCCGTGTTCTTCATAACCTAAGGCATGTTACTCTTCCCTCAATATTAGTTCAACTAATGGCATGATCTAATGTATGGTTTTTATGGCATAATTGTGGTATGGTTTTGGATTTGAATTATATGTTTGGAGTTTTGGTTATAAGTAGTTGGCTCTGGTTTTCCCATGTTTTAAATATAGTTTTCATGTTTTAATGTTGGTTTGAACATTTAGTTGTAAAGGAATGGTTAATTGGTACTTGATTTTTGTTTTGGAAAGTATATGCCCTCAACATGTTTGATCAAATGCCTATGAGATTGCTTTTGTTATACAATTGGACTTTTAATGAAAACTTTGCATTGTATAATGTGGCAATGGAACTTAAACTGGTTTGAAATGGTTAAATGGTAAGGTCTTGGCGGACATGGTTTAGTTTAATTTATATCCTTGTGGGGTACAAGGGAATCCCCCAAGCAAAAATAATAATGAACTACTTGTGGGGTACATAGAAATTCCCCAAGCAAACTTAAAAATGTAATCTATGGATACGTGGGAATCCCTTTATTAAAAAGGTTAACTGAGGACATTACTTTCAAGATATAGTCGGTATGATGATACCACTACTTAGAGCCTTGGTTAATAATAAACGGAATGGTGGTTTGGTTGTGTGTGAATGGCTTTAATTGGGTAGTAATGGTATGTTGTGATTGCTAACCATGAAGGTGTGAGTCCAATGGATGGACATTGGAAACTCATGTTTGTCGACATGGGAATTGGTCATGACGACCATATACTTGCGGGGTACACGAGAATCCCCTAAGTTACACTTGTATATATCTATCATGGAGAGCGAAGGGTACACGAGAATCTCCTACTCCTATGCTATGTCCAGTTCATCCGGCTACATGAATTAGGGGTCGTTCAGGGGGTGGTTCTAGGGTGGTTAAGCAACACATACCCAGGTTAATTATTTTAAAGGCATGCTAAACCTGATTCCCTTTTTCGACATGAATTACGTATATATATATTTATGATTGTGTATGTATATTGTTGTTCACTTAGTTTCAAATATTGGGATTGTTCTATCCTTATCATGAGTGCATGCTAGCGTTCACCCGCTAATCTATCTTCGGGTTGTGTCACCATGCGATATAGGAACCAGCCGTTCTACTCCTCCTACTCAGTGATCGAATTCGGGATCAACTTGTATTGGATTGTAATGGTGAGTTTTCATACCCTAGAAGGCTCCATTTCATGTTTTGTTTTCTTTACACACTTTGCTCATTTCATAGACTTTGGTTTTGGCTATGGTAGGGGGCATGTCGTGATCGAATATTATTTTAATTTATGATAGAGGCTTTGTAGATCTACTGTGGGTTGGTATGGGTGATGTTGGTATTTGTGTCAGCCTTGGCATTGGTATTGATATTATGGCTGATACCAGTTGACTGTATTTGATTTGAGATTGTTACATCTTATTATATTATGGATTTTTTATGAATAGGTTTATGTTATGGTTGTTTGTTTGGTATTTGATGGTTTGACTTGTTTGGGTTGGTCATTGTCATGGACCTACCCAGAGTCACGAGTGGTACATAAATCTATCTTGTTCTACGTTCCAAATTCATCCGAATTAGGATGTGTTTCGAGGTTGGGTTGGGTATCAGGGGTGGTCCCCGGTCCTCATTGGACTTGGGATGCCCATTATGAGAAGGCCTTGGTTCAGGTCATGTCAGATTTTGAGATAATAAATGGGATGTTTAATCTTGTTAAGTGTTGAATAAATGACCAAAAAGTGTTATATGGATGTGGGGCCTTAAGGGTTTTAAGTGGGAAATGTCTAAAGTGCCCGCATCTTAAAGATTTAAAAAGCCGTTCTTGGTTACGAGTCAACCAATTAACTCATCACCATATAATACGACTCGTATCCATGAGTCATATCATTACAGTGAGTTCGACACCAATACACTATCCATCTTACGACTCTATGATTCCCACTATTGACCTGACCATTGGACTAGTATGGTCTAGTCGTTTGTAAGATAGAATCCCAAGGGATTCAATACTGGAAAAACATACGACTCAACCCTATCACTTGTAACATGGTCTCACGACTCGAAGTGACTAACTCGTACTGAAAGCAGAACCCAGACAATCATACACTAGTTTGGTAACAACTTGGGTACCTAGACCCGTAACCACTCTATATGACTCCTATCGTGGGTCGTCAAAAGGACAGTGAGCTCAAAGCTCAAGAAATTTTCAAGGATCAAAATTTGGGGTGTTTCAGGCGCCCCTTTTAGGATCATTTGTCCTTGAATGATGGGACAAGGCATTGACAAGCACTATTTAACCCCAAACATCTCTACTCTTACCTTTAAGATAGAAAACAAAATACCAAGGAAATTTTCAATCTACCTATCAATGGTAGAAATCAAATATGTCAAGAACACACATACCTCACAAATTTTTGGAATAGGGAATAGGAAGGGATACTTGGATTTCATGTCCTCCCCGACTTCCAAAGTAGCTTCCTCAAGCTTTTGGTTCTGCCATAGAACCTTTCCCGAAGCCACGTATTTCTTCTACAACTGATGAACTTGCCAATCCAAGATCCTCGCTGGGACCTCCTTATAGGATAAAGAATATGAAATACCAATGTCCTCCAAGGGAACAACCAATAAAGGATCACCCACACATTTCCGTAACATGGACACATGGAACACCGGATGAATGTAACTCATGCTTGATGGCAAATCACTTCATACATAATTCTACCAAAACTTCTCAAAACCACATATGGACCAACATATTAAGGTCTGAGCTTCCCCTTCTTTCCAAAACACATTACTCCCTTCATAGGAGACACCTTCAAGAACACCCAATCTCCAACCTCATATTCCAAGTCCTTCCAACTTACATCCGTAGAGGACTTTAGGTGGTCTTAAGACTATCCCAAATAATCTTCACCTTCTCTATAGCTTGGTGAACCAAATTCAGGAGAAATATCTCCACTCCACTAACCTTGAACCATCCAATAGGTGATCTGCATCTCCTACTGTATAATGCATCAAATGCTAGAATAGTAACTATTGTTATAGGAAAATTTAATGAGAGGCAAATGGTCGAACCAAATACCACCCAAGTCAATTACATAAGATGGCAACATATCTTCAAAAGTCTGAATGATTCTTTCCGCTTGCCCATCTCTTATGGGTGAAAGGCGATGCAAATTCTAACTTTAGTCCCTAAACTACACTGAAAAGTGCTACAAAAATGTGATTAGAATTGAGCACCACAATGAAAAATAATCGAGACAGTTGCACTATACAACTTTATGACCTCTTGAAGGAACAAATTTGCATAGTCCTTGGCAGAATAATTAGTCCTCGCTGGCAAGAAGTGAGCTGACTTAGTCATCCTATCCACGATTACCCAAATGGAGTCACATTGATTTTGAGACTGCGGAACACATACTAATTATCTCCAACTTCCACACCAATAGTTTATTCTCTTGGAGTAACCCATCGGGCCTCATGTGATCCCTTTCACTTGCTGACACACCATGTATTTAGCGACAAAGTTGGCTATATCCCGCTTCATATTATTCCACTAATACATATCCTTGAGATCATGATACATATTTGTTAAATCGGTATGAACCATATATCCCGATTCATAGGCCCTAGCCAAAATCCTACCTCCCAACCCATCAATATCACGAACACACAACCTTTCTTGGTACCTCAAGATACCATCACCACCAATCTTAAAAGCCATCACCTTCTACTTACCCACATCATCCTTGATCTTCATCAAAAGAGGGTCTATATTTGCTTCTCCTTTACTTCAGAACTAATAGATGATTGCACCACCTGTTCCACAAACACACCACCATCCTCATAGTCTAAGAGATAAACTCTAAGATTAGCCAAATGGTTATTATCCTTCACCGATTCCCACTTATCCTTATCCACAAAATCTAGACTCCCCATGGATAACCTACTAAGAGCATCAACAACTATGTTAGATTTACTTGGATAGTAGTGAAGACTCATATCACTGTCCTTCAGTAACTCAATCCACCTTCTTTGGCTAAGATCAAGCTCTTTCTAGATGAACACGTACTGTAGGCTCTTAGTATTAGAAACGATATCAACATGGACCCTATACAGATGATATGCCAGATTTTCAACATGACCACCATGGCTAAAAACTCTAAGTCATTAGTTGGATAGTTCTTTTCATGAACCTTAAACTGTCTAGAGGCATAAGCACCCACCTTTCTATGCTCCATGAAAACACAACCCAAACCAACTTAAGATGCATCACAATAGATGACAAAACCTTCGGTGCCTTCTTGTAGAGTCAAGATCAGAGCTGAAGTCAACTTATCTTTCAACTTCTCAAAACTAACCTAGCAAGCATTATACTTCTGAGTTAACTTTATCAATGGGGCAGCTATAGTCAAGAAACTCTCCACAAATCTTCTATAGCAATTGGCTTAACCCAAGAAGCTCTGAATATCAATTGGAGTCATGGGTCTAGGCCACTTCTTAACTTCTGCAACCTTTTCTGTATCCACCATAATCCCCTCATAAGATATACATGACCTAGAAATGTAACAACATCAAACCAGTATTCATATTTAGAGAACATAGAGTACAACTATTGATCTTTCAAGGTCTGTAACATAATGCGAAGTTGATCAGCATGATCTTCCTAACCCTTAGAGTACACTAAAATATCATCGATGAACATGATGATAAACAAATCCAAAAATTTTTGAAAGACTTTATTCATCAAGTCCATGAACACCACCGGGTAATTAATCAAATCTAAAGATATCACCAAGAACTTAAATGCCCATATCGGGTGCGAAAAGCTATCTTAGGGATATCCATCTGCCTAATCTTTAATTAATGATACCCAAACCAAAGATTTATATTTGATATGAATTTAGAACCGTGAAGATGATCGAAGAGATCATCAATTCTTTGAAGATAGTACGTGTTCTTTACCATAACTTTATTCAGTTGTCGATAATCAATACACATTCGATGGGAACCATCCTTATTATGCATGAACTAGACAGTTGCACCCTACAGAGACACACTAGGATGGATGAAACCATTGTCCAACAAATACTTCAACTGTTCCTTGAGTTCCTTCAACTCAGCTAAAGCCATTGTATACTGAGGAATAAAGATAAGATGAGTTTTTGAAACAAGGTCAATACCAAAATCAATTTTCTTTATCGGGAGGGACACTAGGAAGATTATCAAAAAAAACCTTCAGAAATTCACTAACCACGGGGATAGATTTTAATTAAGGACCCTCTGAGTTAGAATCTTTAACTCAGACCAAATGATAGAAACAACCCTTGGTAATTAATTTTCAGGCTCAAAGATATGATATGAACCTCCTATTAGTCTCTATCGAACTTCCCCCCACTCAATAATTGGTTCATTAGGGAATATAAACATGACCTTACAGGTCCAAAAATCTAGAAAAGCATAGCATGAGTGAAGCCAATCCATCCTCAAAATAATATCAAATTCAATCATGTCTAACTCCATCAGATTCAGCAAAGTTTCCCTACCACCAACGAATACCACACACCCCCTATAGAAATTTCTAGAAATCACAGAGTTACCCCCAGTGTAGATAGAAAAAAAGATCAGAAATATGCTTAAGACCAAAACAAAAATACACAGCAACAAATAGGGTCACATAAGAAAGAGTGGACCTGTTATCAAGTAAACTGTACGCATCATGGAAAAAGATTTTGAACATACCAATATTGACATTGGAAGATTGCCTTAGAGTCCTTACAAGAAGTAAGAGAATATAAGTGATTCCATCCAGTTCCAGTACCAGAAGCAGAAATAACACCCTTTGGTACAGGAGCGGATGAAGAAGAAACATAAACCTTACTGGCCCAGAAGCAATACTAGAAGGACAATAATGTTGCATATGGCCAATCTGACCATAATTAAAACACTAGTTTATCCCCTTCTCTCTTTGGTCACCGTGTTCCTTGTAATAAAATTGATAAGGAGGATATGACGAAGTGGATTGAGCTATACCAGCTTGAGATTAGGCACTCTGTGCCCTTTACCCTCCATCACACTGAGAAAAATAATCACCCGATGGCTTTGAGTAAGGTTTACTATCCATAGAGAAAGAACCATAATTCCCTCACTTCTTCTTATGCCACTTTCCCCATCTCTGTCACTATGCTTCTTGCGTCTCCCCTGATTAGAAAATTTAAATTTCTTACTCTACCTCTTACTAATTTTAGTCTACTTCTTCTTTTCTTTCTCAACCTGCTACATATACATCACATGCCAAAAAATATCCATATCCTTGTTCAAAAAAATAGCCTTACTCTCAAGAATCAACTCATGAGATAACCCATAAGCAAACTTACTCATTCTAGCTCTTATGCTAGACACCAACTCAGGAGTATACCTGGATGACTGATGGATTTCAAGGCATACTCCTTGACCAACATCCTACCTAGTCTCAAAATCATAAATTCCTCCTCTTTAACCTTCCTCATCTCTTGAGAAAAGAAGCGGTCAAAATGGCACTAGAGAAGTCATCCCGCAGTGCAGAGTTAGCATCACCTTCCCTAGACTGTTCCAACTCCTCACACCATTGGTTTTCCACATCCTTTAATTTATAGAAAGCAAAATTTACCCGTTTAATATTTGAAGCTTGCATAAATCGGAGGATCTTCTCCATTTCATCAATGAAATATTAAGGACCCTCCTTAACCTTAACACCAGTAAAAGTTGGAGGACTCAACCTCATAAATTGGCTAACCCTTGTGGCCTCAGAAGATGGAGTACTATGCTCAGACTGAGAAGCTACATTATAAGTCAACATATGAATAGACAGATGAAACTCAACATTTGTCACATTAGCTCAAGGAGCTCTAAGAAGACTAGAGTGAACCAATGGAACTCTAGGAGGAAAATCAGCAATTGGACACTATACTAGGTCTGAACCACATAAGCAGGGCGTGTCCTATCAACATTATTCTTGTGTGGGACAAATGAGTTTCCATGAGCTTCAGATCATCTAGGAGCATGATCTAAATAAGCAAACATACAAAAATTAGAGGAATCCAAAACCTTAGACTCTATATCTCAAAGTAAGACAACAAGAAAGGAAAACATTCCTAAATATCTTGTAGCATCTCTTCTATAAGTGTGGCACACTACACACCCATAAAAGAGACTCTATTTGACAAAACTTTGGGTATACCCAATTGACCCTGAACCTAGGGCTCTAATACCACTTTTTTCATGACCCAAACCACGACCGGGCTGTGATAGGTATCTCAAGTACCATAGGGATTGGAGAACCACCCCTTCATCTAGCCTAAATAGCAAAACAACCTAATATGTTGGATGAATTTCAAATATATCAAAAGATAACTCATAAAAAAACTAATAAAAATTCATTAAGTGTCTATACCATCCATAAGTAACCGAATAATAGTCCGCCGCTAAAATAGTCAACCAAACCACCCTAGTCCATAGTAGTCTAACAAAGCCTCTACATATTTGAAGGTCAATAAAACATCAGGACATGCCCCAGACAATAGCCAAAATCGATATCTAAAAGATAGTCAAAACATAAAAAGGAAACCACAGTATGAACTGGGGTCTTTCAAAGGATGGAATCTTAACACTTCAATCTGACTTGATAGATGATCTCGAATCCAAGTCACAAAGCAAGAGTGGTTTAAGTATGGTCAATTCTTGCATTGCGTATGGATACAACATCTGAAGACGATTCACGATTGGATCTATACCATGTAATTCAGGGATAGAGTAACAAAATAATGCCATGATAATAGTTCAAAACCAATACCACATTTGACACATAATATCATATAAAATACATATATATACACCATACCACATTTTGGGGTAGGGATCAAGTCTTAAAATGAACATTGAAAATCTTAACTTGGGTTGTCTAGCTTAACCATCATAAAATAATCCACCCATAGGCTATTTAGACCCAGCTCTCCCCTAGTTGGAAGGTCCCTAGTACGTATAGACACATGAACTAGAGAATATCCATATTTGTATATGCCTTTATGAGGGACTCGAATCTCCCGGCATAATCAAGGTAACTTAAACACCAATGTATACAATATAGGGGACTCAAACCTCCCATTCATAAAACCATTTCGAAGGACTCAAGCCTCTTATTGATTTAGACACCCGTATCGGCTAGTGCAATTTTTTATTCTGGTCCATCGAGACCACCACTTTTACAGCCCAGGTATACATCCTATTTTTAAGTCTTATTTAAAACATTCATTGCACAATCATAATCATTAATCTAGTTACTAACCAAATGCATCCCGTTTATATTATCATACTAACACCACTTGCAAGCGTACAATATTCCAAGACAATTATTACATCAATTTGGGACTCAAACTCGATGTTCAAAAAGGAACACAAGTCAATCTGCCATATGGGGACTCAAACCCATCAGCCAACCAAACCCTTAAGGTTTCAATTGATTCAATTCATAGCTACCAAAGCCTCTTTTAAATTTATTCATCAATCATTAACATTCTTATTCCAAAGCCTTAGTTCAAAAGATAATTTAATTATTATTGATAATTTCACAAATGGGTTGAGGGCATTCCATTATTAAAGTCTAACTCATCAATTTTTTTAGGTTCAACCATGACCCCTTAATTAAATCATCATTCCCATGCACCCACATATGTAAAACCATAATTAGAATATATATGATCAAAATTTAAATCATAGAAAACCATACTCAATAATATGCATTCAAAACCCCTCAATCTTGGTTTCAGAACCACCAATAATGATTCATGAACTATTTTTTAAACAGGTTATTTTAGTAAAATAACAATGAGGGAAGAGTCACATGCCTGAATTACAAAGATTTATAGAGAGAAATTGACTTTTGAACCCTTAGATGACCAATTTGGAAAAACCCTAGTCAATTTTTCCTAAGAGGACTATGAGTTAGTAAAAAAGATGTTTACTCTTGTAGAATGTGGAATGAATAACCAAAAAGTGTTATATGGGCGTGTGTCCTTAAGGGTTTTAAGTGGGAAATGTCTAAAGTGCCCCTAGCTTAAAGATATAAAAAGGTATTCATCATTATAAGTTGACCCATTGACTCATCACCACATCATACGAATCATAGCCATGAGTTGTATCCTAGATAGTAAGTTGGACACCTATATACTACCCATCTTACAACTCTATAATCCCCACTCATGACCTGACTATATGAGTAGTATGGTGTAGTCATACCCAAGACATAATCTAGAGAGATTAGATACTGGAAAACATATGACTCAAACCTACTAGTAAATCACTACCCAAGGCTACCCCTTAGTCGTGACAATGGTGCTTATGGTCATAAGTAACCATAAGCTAACCCATGAGCCGGTACCTGCTGTTAGCACCGAATAAATGACACAGAAATAGCATATGTGGAAAATAAATTGATAAAATACTAAATATATGTAAGCGACAAATCTAAAAAGTTGGTAACAACTGATAATACTAAAAAACTAAATAACTATTTACTGATAGATTGTCTGACTATCTGAAAGCCTCTAAACATCAGGACAAGTTGATGGGACAAACCTCTAAATTACCTCGACTGACTGAACGTAAGGAAATACTAAAATAACTGAGAAAAAATATCATATCCTTGATGGATGAGGACTCACCACTATTTCTGCTGGGTAACGATGAGCTGTCTAAGAACGGTTGGGAAACTAAGTGTCCGAACCTATGTTATAAGACAATATGACATAAAGAAAAGTATGCAGTTAGTACTTTAAATGTACTAGTATGTGAGATAAGGTCTGACTGAAATGTGTGAGATAATTGAGCATGAATGCACAAACATGTAATTTTTGAAAATGCAAGACAAAGCATAAGCATGTTATTGAAATATTTTGAAATCTATAAAACTGAAATCAGTGTAACTGAATAACTTATAAATATGTACAGTTGGTCAAGCAAACTTGAGCTGAGATACAATGACATACTAATTAAAACTCTAGGAGGTATCTTATAACTGACATAACCCAATTCGAGCTAATCGACGTCCAAAATTTAACCCCAGTTGGAAGGGCGTCAGTACCTTGCTATGGTTACTAACACTGGCTGTGTGGATCCTCTAATTTGATGTACTAAAAGACTAGAGATTCAATCCTAAACTAGTCCGTGACTCCTAAGAGGGTGTCAGTCCTAAACAGGTGGGTGACATCTCAAAATCCTATATTGTCTATATAGTTCTGGAACTTAAGGACAGCTACTAAGGATAAAGTCCTAACTGGCAGTTGAACCCCTATCCCTAGGTTTTCTTGGTTCTAAATCCTACTCCCAACTGAACTTACATTGGTACTGAACTGAACTGAACTAAATTTATTAAACATTACTTTTGATAGTGCTCATTATGATTATATCAACTAAGGAAAATAATAATAATATCTAGGGTTTAACTAAATCATTACTTGAAAATCTAAAATCTTGTAAAACATATTGGTATTGGGTATTCATAACCCGCCAGCACTGAATGACCATAAAAAATATGGTACAAAGATGTAAACTATAGTATGGGATCACGGTTCAAAGACCCATAACATAGACATTTTATCAAATATGTGAGAATTATGAACTTGAACATGGTACTGTGTTAAGTATGAGGAAAACAACATGATTACATGGCTAAATTCATAAATTGGGAATTTAACATCAAATTCACTTTAATATGACATGGGAAACTAAAACTTAGAGTATAAAGCAACCTAACTTTTCATGGGATCATACATAGACATGAATTGAGATCAAATTACTTGGGAACACATGAATTTAACCCATCTTGAACATATTAAATTCCTTAGTAAAGGAAAAACTCCATAATTTAAGTAAAAAAAAGGTTTTTTGCCTCCTTGAGTGAAATGAACCCCTGGATGAATACTACATGCCTTAATAACTGAATTTTTGAAAATTTCTTGGATTGGAAGCTTTAGCTCTTGATTTCTTTAGAAAATATGTAAGTTTTTTCTTGGGGAAAGAGGAGGGTTACTTGAGAGCAATTTGGAGTAAAAGGGGAAAATAATTTCCTTTTGGAAATCCCAAATCGTGTTAAGGATGAGTTGAGTTGAGGGAAAAGGACCAAACTACCCCTTGTTCCCTTAAATAATGAAGCTAAAAATATACACCCCCATAATGCGGGCCTTGTCCCGATGGAATGGATCTTGAGACATGGGTTATTTCTGGCCAACTAACCCTCGTGGCATAAGCCCTATCCTAGAGGACTAGCCCTCGCGGCGCGGGACTATCATGGTGGGTGCACTATTTTTATTTCCCAAACACAACCCTACGTCCGTCTAAACTCTATAAACTCCCCTGAGACATACCTTTAATAACCCCAAACATAAATCAACTTAAAAACAAACATCTCAATGTTGGGAAGACCAAAATAAAAATATGTAAAGTATAGGGTTCTTGGAAATGACTAAGTCCTTAACACTTAGTGAAAATTTTATGTCTTTGACCCCTTAAGCATGCAAATACAACTGAATCAAACTTAGGATCTTATGGGATATTACACACTCGTAATATGGCCTTACGACTCATTATGAGTCAGTTGTTCACAGAGCAGAACATAGCAAATTACATACTGGTTTGGTAACGACTTGGGTCCCTAGACCCATAACCATACCGTACGACTCGTATCGTGAGTAGTCAATAGAAAAGTTAGCTCAAAGCTCAAGGAATTTTTAGGGACCGAAATTCGAAATAGTTTTATCATGTCTCCAAGATGATATGATATTCATAGAAACTTTTGTTCCCCACTAGAGGAAAATATGGCGGAGCTTATCCTACTTCTGGGTTTATATCTAGTCTACGGTCATTGCTTCTAGTTCTCCCCATGGAGTTTCACCTGTCTCCATTGATCCTTCTCTTACTAGTGACACTGGTACTTAGTAACCTCAGGGGGGTATTACTAATGATTACTTTCATTGTTCTATTCATCTATTAATCTATATAGTGACCTCTTTGTCACATAAGTCCCATCTTATTAGTGAGGGGGAATCAAGAAAGTATAAGAGGAAGGCAGTACAAGAAGTTCTAATATTTAAAGTAGGGGAGGGGTTAGTAAAATCATGGTATACGAGGTAAATAGTTGGACAAAAGGAGGAATCAAGGGAGTTTCAATATGGTTGTTAGTGCTCCTTATTATAAGTCTTCTAGTAAATATCTTTTTTGGACCAGTAGAGCTTGGCCAACCTCAATCTATCCTTTTTATTGGTTTTATGGTCAGTTACACCATGGTTATTGTGATAAAGAGAGGAATTAGTGTTTTAGTTATGGTCAGTTGGGTCATATGTAGTAGAAATATCCCATAAAGGTTGCCACTAGGGCAAATTAGATTTCTTGTGCCAAGTCATCAGCTTCTTCACCAAAGGGTGCCACTTCTCACACTAGCGTAGGTTGGAAATACCCCTATGCTCTTACAACCTATTAGGAGTAGTTCAAGGAATCTAATAATTTCATCACTGGTATGATAAGACTATTCTCTCGTGATGTGTACTAAATACTTAATCTGGGGTCTACTCTTTTTTGTCTAATCCCATTTATAGATGTGTATTTTAGTTTTGATCCTGAATGTATTTTGGATGCCTTTTTTATTCCTACCTAGGTGGGTGACTCGGTGGTTGCTAGAATAGTTAATAGAGTTATGTGGTATCTGATGGTGGTAGGGAAACTTTTGTGGATTTGATTAAGCTAGACATGCTAAATTTTGATGCCATTATTGTGATATCATAGTAAAAAAGGTTTCTCGGTGGTTCTTATAGAATCTTGAAGATAGTTGGGGTACATGCATGGGTAGTGGATGTAATATTAAGGAGGTGAATGTTTTATAGACCCTAAATGGGTTCAATAATAAAATTAAGATTGACTAACCATAATAGGTGGTTTTAATACACTAAGGGCCCCTAGATTGTTATATAGTAGTTGTAAGTTAGTTTGGTATGTGAGACGACGTATAAGGAATATTAGGTGTAGTAGTAATGTGGTAAGAAAGAATGTGCTTGTTGGCCATAGTTAAGTTAAATAAGGAAGTTAGATGTATTTATCTATTTGGTGGACTAGTATATTATATATTTTGTTAGTCTTTCATGATTGTTGGTAGACACTAAGTTTAACTGGAGATGTTTATTGTGGTGATAAGAATGTTAGCCAAGGATAGTGATACGAGATTTGTCGGAATAAATTTGTAGATTTGATGTAATGTGTTAAAGATCTTAGGTTGATTACTTATGAAATATTGGATGGTGTAATTTTAGTATATGCATAAGGTCTAGTGTTGAAGTAGAAATGGTGGATAAATCAATATATGGACAAGAGCCTTGGCTTATTAGAATAAAGTGTGCTCGGTTTTGAGTTATGAGTGTCATGTACACCTAGTCTATATTTTCTAATTTCTTGGTATGAAAAAGTCTAGGGAGTTGCTATATGGTGTTAGGTAGAGCTAAATTGAGGTAGAAATTGATAGACTATGTGAACCCTTGGTGTAGTTTGAAAAGTTTAAGTTATGAGGTTATGATATTAGAGTTGCAATTCTAGTATTGTAAGGAGTTAAAAATGGAGTGTTGAGTGTTTAGAAGCATAGATGTCTATGCCCATGATAATTTTAGTTAAAAGGTGATGCCTTTGGGAGTTGGAGGAAGTTATGATTAGTATCCCCTAAAGGGGTTTCCTACAAAGAATATAGTATCATTATATTAAAGTTGTTGAGGGAAGTTTGTGTTCTTGTGCATAGTGATACCCTCCTCCTCATTGTGTGGAGTTTTCTCCGTACAAATTTAGTGAGAGGATATACTTTTAAGATTGGGATAGTGACCTTTGAGCTGAGAAGGAGATGATGCAAATCTTAAATTATCTCATGGTGGTGAGTTTTAGGGGTAAGTCATGATAAATCTATTCTTACTATAGAGATTTTCTTCCAATTTTAGTTTAAGAGGTCATTCTACCAGCATCTCATTTATTCAAATAGAGTCTATGAGTAAGTTTATAGCTCTCTATACAATCTTTATTTGTGTTTTGGCCTCTAATTATGATATAAGTGTTTTGATGTGTGCTGACCTTCGTGCTTATTGGATCATATAATGCATCAAAGGACCAACCATGAGTGGTGAAAATAATATATGTTGTATTTGAATATTGTTACTCCTATTTCTGAAACTCATACTCTATACCCTCAGTTATTGTCCTTGTGTCAGGATGGTAGGGGATATAAAAACATAGTAATGTTTTAGATTAAAGAGTAGTTGATCTTACTGTAAATTTTTTTGGTGTGGCTATTTTAACTAAGTTTATAGGTAAGTGGGAAGAGTGAGATACAACTTTTGTTATGTGGAATAGTTAGAAGGGTATTATGTGATCAAAGTCTCAGTGAAATTGATTAAAATTGCTAGTTTTGACGAGGGGATTTGTGAAGTGGGTATGGTAAGGATAGGCTTGAATTTTACATAAATCATTGTGTTAAGTGGATAATATTCTTAATATGACATAATGTTATATGACTACAATGATAGGATTGAGTAGTATTCTTGGATGGATATAAGGTATAGAACCCTTTAGCCTAAGTTAGAACCTTTTAACTTCAGGAATAGGCTCTAACATGGAATCAATGTATAGTTAGACTCTGGCTCTTATAGTAGTGTTTTGGGGGGGAAATTATAAGATTGAAAAGGTGAAGTATGGTATTCATAAGTGAATTCATAACTGAGAAGAATTTTGATATTTAAGAGTTATTAGTACAATACCCTTAAATTTCCATAATTTTATTTTTGACCCTCTTGTATTCAAAACATTGATTTTTAACTTAAATGGTTTTTGGGTATGTTAATAGGATCATCTAGGGGAGTTTCAAAATTTGTTGATGGGGTTCGGGGTGGTTTTAGACCTCAAAGGCAGTGAGCCTGGGTGATATCCTCGAATTATGGAGGATAATCTCCTTGTTAAGGTCAATGATATGAAAGATAATCTCTATGTTAGGATCCGTGGCATAGAGGTTAGCCTTTGTGATAGGGTCTATACCACAGACCTATGTAAAAACTGTGTTGTTTTATTTTATTTAACTTAGGGGCTTTGGGTCTTATACCCTTTGTACGGCCTTAGCCTCGTTGTCTTATGATTCGTGCTTACAAAATTTTCTTGGTGATGCCATGAATACCTTTTATTTTGGATCCTTATGTGTGTTTTGTTGACGGAGAATTCTAAATGTGAAGTTGCATACTTCATTCCATACTTCTAAAGCTTCAAAGAATTCCAACCCATTATTTGAGGATGAATAATTCTAAGGGGGAAATAATGTGAAACCCCACATTTTCGTGCTAGAATTCAAACTATTATTCATACATGTAAAACTTGAATCCAATTATTTCTATAAATATATAAGTGTCATGATCATTATCCTATTGTTAAAAGTGTTTTTTAGTTGAAGAATATTCATAGTAAACACTTGGATTGAAGTACAGTTAAGAATTTTTGTTAACCACTAAATTTTGGAATTTGATTCTACAAAGGTCTACTGTTAATATGTATAACTTTTGGATTATATTTAGTTTTGGGGAATAAGACCCACCAAATTATATATAATTGAGTTCTCTTTCCAATGCATCCAATTTTACCTTAATTCGAAACCCCAACAAAAAGTTATATGCATTTTTGTGAGGAACCAGTGATGACGTGTGACATGGAGCTTATTGTGAAGATTATCTTCCATGACATGATGATGTTTAAATTCGGGTAGTTTTTGGTTTAGTTTACTTGGGATGAGGGGTATTGAGGTATTTTCATCTATGGACGACCTCTAAACTCTATATTAACCTATTTTTATTAGTTTTCATAACACTACATCGATTATGTCACTCTCAAACTCCAAACCTCAAGAAAGCATAAGGGTTTCATCATGCGTTCATATTTTGGGTTCTATGTTCTCAGTTGGTCACAAATTTTTGGGTGTCTAAGGCATGTATCTCTTTCCCTATACTTATATTTTTCTTAATGGCATGAATTTATTATTAATGCATGGTTTCGATGTAGGTTTTGACATAGATGAGGGCTTTTGACATGATTGATCATTAAATTGATTTTTCCATGGTTTAGCATGCAATATTCATGTTTTATTATTGATTTTGAACATTATGGGAATTCATGAGAATGGTGAATAAAATGAGGGGTCATGATTAAACCCTAATTTTATAATTTTTCCTTGATTGTGATTTGGAAATAATGTTCCCTCAACCTGTATGTGAAATTGATAATGAATATGATTTTGTCACATAGTCCAAATTGCTCACTTGTACTTATGCATTGGAATAAATAGAATAATGGAGTATAAAAACTTTCTTTGAATGGCCGTGGTGGCCATGGATTAATTTTGAACCAACACATTTGGGTTTGGTTGGCTAACTGGGTTTGAGTCCCAAATAGTTAATTACTTGGATGTCATTTGGGCCCATAGGTTAAAGTCCCAGTTGTCTAAATAATGGCCATGACATGATGATATTAGCTTACAAGTGATGATGGTATGACAATACTAATGGGTTGCTTTTGATGCATAATTTGTTTATTAAAATAAGAATATGTGTAATATGTTTTAATTGGGCTTAAAAATATGGTTGTGTAGATAATAGTAAAAGTGGAGGTCTCAAGAGACCAATACTGGAAATCGTGCTTGCCGACGCAGTGGTCCATATGGCCTGGGGTTTGAGTCCCCTTGCGTATGACAAGGTGGTTCGAGTCTACCTTATTATTATTGTTTATTATTATTATTATTAAGTGATTGGGAGGTTTGAGTCCCCTATATCACTTTAAATGATTGATTGCTTAATTCACCTTAGTATATGATCAGTAGGTTTGAGTATCCCATTCATATATACGAGATTATTCTTTGGTTCATGCAACTATACACACTGGGGCCTAACCAGGGGTGAGAGCTAGGGACCTTATAGCTCGTGGGTACTATTCTATGATAGTTAACCTACATAGTCCAGGTTAATGTCTAAAATATTCATAATAAGCCTTGTTCCCTATCCTCAACATGTTATATTTTATATATATGTATGTACATGGAGTCCATGTGGATTTTACTATGGTTTTGACTTGGCATTACTTGTTCCCTTATCCTTGAGATATATGCTAGCGCTCCAAGAGCTAACCATTTTTAGATACTATATCCCAATGCGATGTAGGGTCCGAAGGCAAGGCTACATTTCATGCACAATGATCAGGTGTTCGTGGTTAGTTCATGAGGTTACTTGAAGTGGTGAGCTTACATCATTCAGAATACTTAATTTTATGTTTTGGTTTCTCATACCTTAAAATTTATTTTAGAATTGTTTTGGCCATGGTTGGAGGAATGTACCGATACTTTATTGTTGATCGATTTTGTTAGAGGCTTTGTGGATACTGTGGACATGGGTATTGCATATATTTTTGGATGTTGATTCGATACAAATTCTTTTTGGATTTCTTATTAAATTATGTCTTATATTGGTATTCCTCCATTGCTAAGTGTTCGTAGTTGTATTGGAATAGGCTTAGGGGGAGATCATTGGTCCTCGGTGGATTTGGGATTCCCATCATGACCAAGCCCTTGTTCGGGTCGTGACAGGTAGAAGAAATACATCACTTGCTTGGCATAATAATTGAAACATTCTGGACTAGTCCTGAGCAACAATAGCAGCGATAGAAATAAACTTTTCTTTAAAGCACCAGGATTCCTTTAATAAGCTTTATCAAACAGGAACTTAACATCCTTCTCCAACAATTGCAAAGAGGATTGAAAATTTTGGAGAAGTCCTTTATAAACCTTTGATTAGAACTAGCATGACCAAGAAAACTTCGAAATCCCTTTACAGAGATTGGTGGAGTAACTTCTCATTCACTTTAATTTTTTCTCGATCAGCCTTTATATCTAATTCATATATCTTATCCCTGAGAAAAATGCCCTATTCATTCTAAATTGGCTTTTATCCAAATTTAGTACAAAGTTCATTTCCTTGTACTGTTATAAGACCTTGGTAAGATTGGCCAAATAATCTTCAAAGGCATCTTTTGCAATAAAAATTATTCCTGAACACATCTACTATTTACTCTTCCATATTGGATAAAATAAACATCATACACTTGTGGAAGGTGACTGGTGCATTGCATAAGAGTAATAGCATGTGCTTGAACACAAATTGTAAGGGCTTAATTTTAAGAATAATTCATTTCAATGTGATTTGAATATTTTACCCCTTATTGTTGTTGTTACATAATAATTTTGTGGTGTGGGTATGATTGACATGATGATCAATGCATTACGATTTGTTTTGTGTGAGTTTTATGGTTTTTGGAGGTCAAACAGGTTTTACAATTGTCTGCAGTCAACATTTATTGTTTTGTATGTCGAATGGAAAAATAATCTATGCCAACAGTTCTAGAATATCAATTTTTGGTTATTAGCATGGTCAGATTGATTTTGTGGATTTTATATCTCTTTTCGACTCCCATTCGACAAATTATGGGATGGATTCCTAGGGGTCAATTTTGTGAAAATGATCCTTTTCAAAAATCTAGAACATCGAATTTAGTCTATTATCATAACTCATTTGCATTCTCAATATTATAAAAGAATCCCAAGTGTCCAATAACAAACTTGGGCAAAACTCTAACTTTGCTAGTGCAGCAACAGCTGAAGCAGTTGCTTAAGCGATTAAGAGGGCATTTAAATGGCCAGCTGATGTGGTCTATCCACTTAAGTGACTACCTAATATCTTAAGCGGTGATCGCTTAAGCGATCACTTAGACACTTAAGCGATCACAAAAGGGCATCTATATAAAAATAAATTTTCCAGATATTCCAAAATTTTTTAGACTTGGAGCTCCTGGTTTAGAAGATTTTGGATGATTTTTTTCCCTTTTCAAGCTTTGTTAAGATCCAAATATCTATTTTAGTTATTTTACTTTGATTCTTGACATCTAAAGCTTGTTAAAATACAATTTCAAAAGTGAAACTTTGAAATTTTTGCCCGGATGGCCTAAAATGGTTTTCTTCAAATTTAATGCTTGTTTCAAACCCATTTTCAGTTAAGTTTTCTTCTCTGGCTTCCTTTAATCATGGGCAATGTATTTATAAACTAAAATTTTTGTTTTACCTCTTTTTTTTAAAATCCATTTGGGGGTTGTTCTTGACCTCGACTATAAAGTGGTAAATATTACTATTGTTGGCTTCCATTGGATACATAAATTCTATATTTGTATGTTTTAGTTGATTTTTAGGTCGTTTGAGAGAGGAAGGCTCCATATTGAAGGATTTTGGACTAGATTTTCTTTTTTCAAGGTTGGTTATGGCTTAACTTTCTTCAAAATGGATTATGTAGTTATTACTAATATAAAAGCATGCTATGTGTAGGGTTATTAATAAAAAATGGTGTTATTATTGTTATGTGCCCATGTGGGAGCCTACGTTATTTGTATTAGTGTTTTAAGACATTATTTTCTATGTGTCACCCATGTGGGGGTCTTATATGATGTTGTTGGCCTTGTGTGTATGTATATAGATATAACTGTTTTCTTCTTGGTGAAAATGTTGAAATTGGTGTTTATAAGGTATCAATGACATATTTCTTGAATATTTCATTCTAATGATACGTGGATTATATTGGATCATGTATTGTTGGTTTATTAAGTGGATTTTAGTTCACTTTCTTGGGTAATTGTTTGATTTGAAATTCTTATTCTTATTTAGTTATGAGGATTATATCTTTATATCATATATACACTCAAGAAGCATTGGTACCACTTTTGGTATACTGGTCTTCAGATAGAAATATAACTCTTTTAAAAACCCTTTCTCAAAGATCATGTGTTAGAGAAGAGTTATGGATATTGGATTTGTTAGTTGATTTTATATGGGTTGCAAAAAACCTATAAGTCCTATTTCAAGAGCAATGCTCGATAGGTGTATACTGAGGTTTTGAGATAACCTCAGCATATCACACTATCATCATCATCATTATCATTCCCTTTCTATTTCATACATTAGGCACCTTTTGTCTCATACTTTCATGTTTGATTCGATGTCTATTTATTCAATGCTTATTTTTCGTACTTATACTTGGTACATGTGTTATAATTAGAACTATTAGTGGGGACAATGTAGAATACTATTTGGAATATTTTTTTACTATAGGTGGTGTGCCCATTGTGTGTATTTTAAATACCTTATTTTCTATTTTTCTCAATCGGCCTATGATACTTACTGAGTATAAGTGGACTATACTCATCTCTATTATGCCCTTTTAGTGCAAATCTAGAATGAGTGCACTGTGCAAAAGTTGAGTTTGGGTGGTGATTTGGTACTTTTGAGATAGTGGCCATTCTATTCTCCCAGAATTGACCTTCTTATTTTATGGGGGCCAAACTTGTATTATTTTTTGGATTATCAATTGTATTTTTAGACATAGAGTCATATGTAGATTATTTTTGCACTGTGATACTAGGTTTAGGGATGGTTTGTGTATTGTTTGAGATTAAGATTTCTGCTATCTTTATTTATGTATGGCTCATCTTTATTCTAGAAGCCTTATGATTTTTTTGTCACTTTCTCATTTTATATTAGTTTTGATGGTTGGCTCTCTTGTCAAAGCATAGTCATGATAAGGGCCAACGTGACCCTTACTTTTAGGTCGTGAAAAATTAGTATCAAAACAACTAGGTTTATTCATCTCATCAGTATAAGAATAGTGTATCTTGTAGTATTTCATGGATCAGTACATTGACATCTATATCTATCTTTAAGAGGCTATAAGATATCTCTAGGAAACTTTTTATTTTGTTCCTTATCATGCGTATCTTTCATACCTTGAACTCTAAATCGTGCTTCACTATTTTTTACACTTATGGTGAGGACTAGATCCCATGAGAATAGGGATGCTAAGCCATTATTTGGGAAGGGAGCCTAGTCTATAGGGCAAGTTGCGAGTCATGAATGAGCCTGAAATAAAGGATGGGTATGAGGATCTGTCCCTTATAGAGGTAGTACTAGGGGGATCTCCCTTGATCCTCAAGTTGAGCATGCTAGAGATAGAGGACCTATTTGTGTTCTACAAAGTTCCTTGTTATGTTTTCAGGCATGCTCCTATATTAATAGTGAGAGGTAACCCTCAGAGTGTTAGAGGTATTACTAAAGGTGCATGTGGTAAAAGTAGTGGTGACCATAGGGGTGCTCGTGGGTATATTTTGTAAGGTATGGGACATGGATAGTGCTATGCTATACTCACCAAATTAGAGGCAGGGGCTTTTGATGTTGTTATCACAGGTATCATCCCCGTTTGCTTCAAAATTGTATCTGTGTTTTTTATTAGAGATCAACTTTTGCCTATGTTTCTGTATATTTTGCTTTGGGTTTTGATTATACTATTGAGACTATTATTGTGCCTATTCATATATCTGCCCCTACAGGAGACTCTTTAGTGGTGGGTCGGGTGTACCAATCCTGTGTTGTGACCTTTGTTGTGTGTGAGACTTGGGTAGATCTAATAATACTAGATATAGCGGATTTTTATATCATTTCTTGTATGAATTGGCTAGCTCCTTATCATGCCATTCTAGACTATTATGTTATGTTCATCACATTAGCTACGCTGGGTGTACCAAGGATAGCTTGGAAGGTTGCACTCCATTTAGGTCCTAAGAAAGTTATATCTTTCCTTCAGGATCGTTACTTGGTTGAGAACGGATGTTTGTTATATTTAGCCCACATTTGTGATACTAGTACGGCTTCACTGCCTTCTTTGGATTCTGTTCCTATTGTTCGTGAGTTCATGGATGTTTTCCTCATGGATTTGCATAGTATGCCTCTGGATTATGATATTGACTTTGCTATTGATGTCAAGCTGGGAACCAAGCCCATTATTATTCCTCCCTATAGAATGGCCTTAATAGAGTTGAAGAATCAATTACAGGAGTTATTGGATAAAGGATTTATCCGAACAAGTGTATCACCTTGGGGTGTGCCTATATTTTTTGTGAAGAAAAATAATAGTTCCATGTGTATGTATATTGATTATTAATATTTAAATAAGGTGATAGTTAAGAATAAGTATCCTTTTCCTCGAATTGATGATTTGTTCGATCAACTTTAGGGTGCTTTAGTGTTTTTGAATATTAATTTGAGGTCCATCTATCACCAGTTGAGGATTAAAGCTTTGTATATCCAAAAGATAATATTTCAGACTTGATACGATCATTATAAGTTCTTGCTTATCTCCTTCAGGTTAACCAATATGATAGCCATATTTATGGAATTGATAAACCAAGTGTTTTAACCATATCTCAAATATTTTTCATTATATTTATTGATTATATCTTGGATTACTCCAATAGTGTGTCTGATCATGAGGAGCATTTACGGATTGTACTTTAGAGGATGAAGTGTGGGAAGTTATATGCTAAGTTCTCACAATGTAAGCTTTTGTTGGAGTCTATTTTTTTCTTTGCTCAAATATGGCCAAAGATTGTATCATGGTCGATCCAGCCAAGATTATAGGAGTTTGTGATTGGGATAGGCCTACTTCTCTTCTGAGATTTGAAGTTTTATTGGTTTAGAGGGATACTATCGATGCTTTTTTAGGGCTTTTCATCTATTGTGGCTACCTCAACTAAGTTGACTTTGAAGAAGATTTCATTTCAATAGTTCGATGACAATGATAAGAGCTTTTAAAACCTGAAGGATATGAGGTAGCTAGATTGGCTTAAGTTTCTTAAGGATTATGACCTTACTATTTTTATCATCCGAGCTTGGCTAATGTGGTTGCGGATTCCTTCAACTAGAAGTCGACTAGTATGGGTAGCTTGGTGCATGTTTTAACCCCGGAGAGACCTTTGGCCTTAGAGTTTCAGTCTTTATCTAACTAAATAGTTAGGCTTGATATTTTGACACTTGGATGCATATTGGCATTTATAGAGGCTAGATTTTCTTTGATGGAGAATATCCAGGATAATTAGTTTCATGATGCTAGATTGAAACTAATTCGAGATAAGGTGTTGACTCATAAGGCTACGGAAGCCGCACTTTATTTAGATAGCATTTTGAGGATTGAAGGCCGAGTGTACATATTGGGAGTGAGTAATTAGGTTAGATTAATATTAGATGTGGCTCATTATTCTAGGTACTCCATTGATTCAGGAGTGACCAAGATGTATTGTTATTTGAGATGACACTATTGGTCGGGTTGAATAACAAAGAATGCAATAGATTTTGTTGCTCGCTGCCTATGCTTCCAGTTGTTGAAGGCAGAGCATTTAAGTTCTAGTAGTTTTCTTCAAATATTAACCATTCTTGAGTTGAAATGGGAATAGATCACTATGGACTTTATCACTGGCTTGCCTTATACTTCTCGTGGTTATGACAATGTTTGGGTCATCATGGATTAATTGACCAAATCTACTGATTTCACTTTTGTTCAAGTTTTTTCTGGTGCTGAGAGGTTGTTCTATATCTATATTTCTGAGATAGCTCATCTTTATGATGTACCAGTATTCATCTTTTAAGATATAGGTTCTATTTTAACTTATCACTTTTGGAAGGCATTTTAAGAGGAGTTAGGTACATGAGTTGACCTTATCACAACCTTTCAACCTCAAACCACCGGTCAGTCAGAGCAGACTATTTAGGTTTTGGAGGATAAGTTCGAAGCTTATGTTATGGAATTTAGAGATTAGTGGGAGAAACATTTAGCTTTAGCGGAGTATGCATATAATTATAGCTATCATTTTACTATTGAGATAGATCCCTTCAAGGCCTTGTATGGTAGGTGTTTTCACTTTCTAGTTGGTTCGTTTATGTTTTTTAAAGTTAGACCTTGAGGTATGAACTTGCTTCACGAGTATTTGGATAGAGTTTGGGTCATTCAGGATAGACATCAAGTGACTCCGATAGGCAGTAGTGCTATGTGAATTGTACGCTTCTTTCCTTGAGATTTAATGTTGGTGATCGAGTCTTTCTTTGTGTTTTGCCCATGAAGGGCGTGATGAGGTTTAGAAAGAGGGGCACGCTTAGCCCCAGGTATATTTTACTATTTGAGATCCTTCGACCTATTAGGATGTAGTTTATGAGTTAAGGCTGACCCCAGATTTATCAGTTGTTCATCTAGTTTTTCATGTTTCTATGCTTCGATGCTATATTTTGGATGAGTCTAATGTCATTCATTGGGATCCTATGCAGTTAAATAAGAGGTTGTCCTTTACTGAGGAGTTAGTCTCCATCAAAGCCAGGGATTTTAGGTGGTTGCATTATAGAGATAATCCAGTGGTTAAGGTCTTGTGGTAACATCAACCTGTAGATGAGTCTACTTTGTAGTTTGAGTCAAATATACGTAATAGTTATCCATAGCTTTTGATGATTCAGGTATTTTCTTTGCCTTTAATTCTAGGACGAATTAGACCCTTAGTGGTGGATTAAAGGATTGATTTTGTGAATTATTCATTTTATTTGATTTGACCATTTTACCCCTCCTTATGGTTGCTATGTGATGTTTCTTGGGTGTTAGATGATTAGCATGGTTCCCAATGTATTATGGTGTGCTTTGTGCGAGTTTATTGTTTTTGGAGGTTAAAAAGGCTTTAAGTTAACTTCAATAAACATTTAGGGGTCGTTTGATAGAGTGTATTGGCAAAAATAATGCATGTATTAATTAATGTGTATTATGAATACCTTATTTGGTACAAGTTTTAGTCAATGTATAACTAATGCAAGCATTAGTTATACACTCTATTGTGTATTAAGGTGTGTATTACTAATACCACCCATTTTCTATGTATTAGTAATGCAAAGCCGTTAATACATGCATTAACTTATTAAATGAACTTAATACCCCTCAATTTCCCTCTCAAAATATTTCACCATTCCTTTTCCCCCTATTTTAATTTGCAATAGTGAATTTTTTTCAAAACATTTCACAATTTTTCCCACCATTTTAATCTACAACAATGAATAATTGATTTAAATAATTGTAATATATTTTTGCTTTGCTTCAAGGATCTTTAAAAAGATTAAAAAAAAATTGAGACTATTTCTTAATTTTAGGTCTTATATTTTATTTTTGTTTCAAGTATGTTAATCCATTGACATAATATTTCATGTGCAAAGATGAAGGTCTTGCAATTAATCCGAAACCTCTATATACTAGTTCAACAATGCTAATTATATTTGATATGGCAACAAAATTTTGTTGCAAAAAAAGTGTACAAAATCAAAGAAGGGTATTTTTGTAAACAAACATTTCTTTTATAGAAATTATGTAAGATGTATAATTTTTTATACATTAAACCAAACAATGTATAAGAAATAATATATGCATAACTAATACAAGAATAAGTAATACAAGCATTACTAACGCAAGCATTACTAATACACTATATTTTTCATTGATCTTATACACTCTACCAAACGACACCTTATTGTTATGTGCATCAAATGGCAAACAAATTTTTCGAGTAGTTCAAAAAAATCGATATAGGGTTGATAGCATGGTCGATTTGATTTTATAGATTTTACATCTCATTTCAACCCCCGATTTGCAAAATTATGAAATGGGGTCTCGGGGATCAAATATTTGAAAACAACCCCTTTTTAAAAATATGATGTTTCCATTAAGTCTAAAACATCGAATGTAGTCTAGTAACATATCTCTTTCACATTCTTGAGATTTTGAACGAATACCGACGGTCCCATCACAAACTTGGAAAGAACTCCAAGTTTGTTGGTGCAACGCTAGCTAAAGCAGTCGCCTAAGCAACCCTATGGTCGCTTAAGAGGCCAACTAATGTGGTCTAGCCTCTTAAGCTACTACCAGGTCATTTAAGCGGTGATCGTTTAAGAGACCATCTTAGTTGCTTAAGTGATCACACTAGGCACCCATATAAAAATTAATTTTCTCGATTTTCCACTAGTTTTGAGATTTTAAGTTTTGGGCTTCAGAGTTTTAAGGTGTTCATTCCATTTTAAAGCTTGGGTAAGCTCCAAATACCTATTTAAATTATTTTACTTTGATTGTTGTCATCTAGAGCTCGTTAAAATATGATTTTAACTGTGAAATTTGAGAATTTTGGCCTAAAAGGCCTAAAATGGTTTTCTTCAAATTTAAACCTTCTTTTAAAATCATTTTTACTTAGGTTTTCTTCTATGATTTCCATTAATCATGGGCAATGTATTTATGACCTAAAATTCCAATTTTACCCCTTTATTTTGAATACTCATTTCGAGGGTCCATTTTTGACCTCGTCATAAAAATGAGAAATATAGATACCGTTAGATTCCTTTTGTGCGTAGATTCAATATTTCTTTGTTTTACTCAGTGATGAGACTTTTCATGAGGGGAAGGATCCTTATTGAAGGCTTTTGCATTAGGTTTTGTTCGTTCGAGGTAGGTTATGCTTAACATTCTTCAGACTAGGCTGGGTAGTTAATACTGATATAACAAACTCTACAAGTATGAGTAGTAATCATGAAAAATGGAATTATTATTTTTATGTGCCCGTGTGTGGGTCCTTTTGTTGTTATTGGTGTTTTGAGACATTATATGTTATGTGTGACCCATGTGGGGGTCTTCTAGGATGTTGGACTTGTTTGTATATATATAAATATACATATATATATATATATATATATAATTGTTTTCCTCCTGGTGGAAATGCCTAAATTGGGATTTATGTGGTATAAATGACATATTTATTACATAACCCACTTTAATGGTACATGGACTTTATTGGAATGGTTGGTTTATTGAGTGGATTCTAGCTCACATGCTTACATAATGGTTGGATTTGAAATTCTCATTCTGGTTTGGTTGTGAGAATTATATCCTTAGATTATATATACATTTAAGAGGCATTGGTAACACTGTGGAAAGACTGGTAATCTAACAAAAATGTGAGACTTTTGTTTATCCTCTTCTAAAGATCATGTGCAAGAGAGGAGTTATGAATATTAGATTAGTGGTATTGGTGATTGGATTATATATAGGTTGTGAATCCCTCGTTGGTTCTACCTTTGGAGTAGTGCTCGGTAGGTGTATACGAAAGTTGTGCGACAACCTTAGACATATAACACCATCATCATTATCATCATCACTATCATTTTCCATTTTATTTCATACACTATGCACCTTCTATGTGGTACTTTCCCATTTGATTTGATGTTTATCTATTCTATACTTTTTTCGTACTTGTACTTCGTATATATGTTATAACTAGAACATTTAATGGAGATAGTATGGACTACCATTTGGGATATTTTTTTTATTACAGATGAAGAGCCCATAATGTTTATTTTATCTATCTTATTTTTACTTTGCTCAGTTGACCTATGATACCTACTAAGTGCAAGTGGACCATACTCCTCCCTACTATGCCCTTTTGGTGCAAATCTAAGTATTAGTATGTTGTCTGGTAGGTAAGTTCAGGTGATGATCTAGTACTTTGGAGGTAGTGGCCACTCTATGCTTCTAAAGTTGACCTCATACCCCATCTTTTCTAGTTTATGTCTTGTTTAGTATTCGGAGACAGACTTGTATCCCTTTTTGGATCAATTGTATATTCAGATTTTGAGTCATATGTGGATTGTTCTTACACTGTGACACCAGGTTTTGGGATGATTTATCTATTGTTTGATTTTTAGATTCTTGCTATCTTTATGTATGTATGGGCCAACTTCATTCTAGAAGCCTAGCCTTGGGATTTTTGTGTCAGTTTCTCATTTTTTTTATCAGTTTGGATGATTGGATTACTTGTCAAGGTGTAGTCGCGATAAGTTCCATCATAACCCTTGTTTTGGGTTGTGACACAAATGTACTATAAGGGAATATGAATGTAGTTTTCATTGATATTTTGATACAATAGATATCTGGTTGTACCTAGAATAACCATATAAAAAAACAGTATCAATCTCTACTTGCTAATTGATCTAGCATCTGATCCATGAACGACATGAAGAAATGATCTCTAAGTGTCTACAAGTTCAATTTCTGTTAATCCATACATAGATGCCAACCAGTGACTAGCCAAAGTGGGATCAACTCATTATGCTCGTTTGGTACCACAGTGAGACCCTTTTTTTGTGACATATTGCACCAGACTTACTCATTTATCATCTAAGATGGGATATACCACTTCTTTATCTAACCACTTGATAATCTCATTCTTTACCACCCTTTTACATTGTGGAATAAGTATGCATTAATACTCCATGCTTGGGATAAAATCATCTTCTAACTTAATTTTATTAGCGCAAATCTCGGGAAAAATTCATATGATGTCAACAATGGTCCACTTGATTGTCCTATTATAATGCACTAACACAAGTGCATTAACCTACAATTCAACTAAGTTGGCCACCATAAGAATAGGTAGGTACTATTCTCTACCAAGAAAGAATAGCGTGGATGACCATGCAAAACTTTTGATTCCAACATCGGTGGTTCTTTAACTGAAGGCTTATCTAGAGGTGTAGGCCTATTCTTCAAATCCAAGTCTAACTTCTTTGGAGCATATGAATAGGAGTCTATCCCTACCAAGGCCTTTACTATCTCATCATTGTCTCAATGCCATTACCATCAAAGTTTATTATCATTGTAGCTAAAGTTTTAACTACAATCCTTTCTTTAATAGACACCTTAATTATCCCCTCATCCACCACATCTATCATAGAGACAATATGTATATCCCTTGATTGCTATATGGACAGATAAAAATTTCATGTAACCTTCTCATCGTTCAACTTTAACTTCAATTCATTGCTCTATATATCAATCAACAAATTACTAAGAATGGTCTTCCTAAGAATATAGGAGCTTCAAATCCATGACCATAAAATCAACCAGAAAGATAAAATTTCCACCTTTACTAGCACATCACATAAGGTCCTAATAGAACTCTTGACCAGAAGTCATCCATCAACAGTTGCATTGTCACTGATTTAGGGAGTTCTAACCCCAACTATCTATGAATGGCAAGCAACATCAATTTGATGCTTGCACCAAGGTCACATAGTGCCTTAGCAAAATTAAGAGCTTTGATAGTGTATAGAATGGTAAATGCACTAGGATATTCTTTCTTTTGAACAAAAATGTGTGAAGCAATCATACTACAATAGTGTATGTTTTCAATAGGCTCAAAACTAATTATCCTCTTCTTAGTTAAAAGTCTTTCGCATTACATAACTCGACATTTTCACTAAGGCATCCACCAAAGTATACTCACTGACAATTGCTTTAACATAGAAATTAATTTATGGAACTGGCCATGTTCCACTTTTTTTCTCATCATTTGAGGAAAAAGAGTTTGTGAGGACTAGAAATCGGGGATAAAGGCTTCAAAACTTCTTTCTTTTTCCCTTTATTATTAGAAATCCTATCTATAAATTTTTAGCATGAAAATCAATTTCATTAAAAATTACCATCTTTCCAAACTTAGAACTCTTTGTTCAATGGCATCTTTTACCTTAACTTTAGAATAAAAAATTCTATCCTCTTTTTGTTCAACAACAATTTGGTTTTTGCAACATTTCACACTTTTGGTTATGAAAACCATACATCAGCTAACATTTCTAAAATTTTTAACAGTGTTTCTAGGAAATCTCCCACTCTTCCATTGATTCAAAGTAATGGTCATCTGACCTATTGATATTCTAGCTATTTAATGGCAGTAGAGTGTGAGTCCACCAGTGGGCTAATATTTGAGATCCTTCCCTTCATATCTATGAAATTGGAGTCAATAGATTCAGTTCTTTGCAAAGCTTGAGCCAACATATATTCCATCCTTGAACTACCTAAACCATTATTAGTTTGGTCACAATTTTTGGGAGGCACATATAGACAAATTCTATCCTTCTTTCTTCTCCATTTTCCTTGATCTCTATCTTTATAACCAGCCCTTTCGTAATTATTATCCTTTCCACAGTTTGACCTTTTTTTTAGGAATTACCCTAGAAAGCCCAAGTCTAATTATTTATATAATTAGCTTTCTCACTGGAAATTGAATTTTTTTGCCTTATGAACCTACAACCTTCACCATCCAACCAAGTTGCTAACTAATGTTTTGTGAGCAAGTCCATTTGTATCTTTATGTGAGCCATGTCCTTGTCATGATCTCTTCTCTTCGGTGTTATTTAGAAGACTTAAGAAATAGTACATATCACCCACAAACATAGAGTCTTTAGTATAACAATCTCGGTTTGTTTTTATGAGCCTATCTAAGATCACAAATGTATCTGCATGAGGTACTTAAAGGATCCCCCGTACCATTGTAAGTTAATAGGTTAGTTACTAAATTCAATGACAAATAAAATGAGTCCATTATATGCTCATCTATCAATTTATTGTTGGGACATTGATTCAACAACTTCTTAAACCACAATAATAATTCTTATAATACTTCACCAGGAAACTTCATAAAATTACTTACCTCGTCCATTAGCTACAACATCCTATAGGGTGAAAAGAACCTTTCATATGCACTTGTGTAACACCCCAAGTCTATACCCGGGATGCTACACGATGCTAACAATCTCGAAAGACCACTAGCTAACCCATGACTGG
This sequence comes from Capsicum annuum, assembly GCF_002878395.1. NCBI lineage: Eukaryota > Viridiplantae > Streptophyta > Magnoliopsida > Solanales > Solanaceae > Capsicum > Capsicum annuum. The sequence continues at coordinate 111,246,632 of NC_061117.1, forward strand.
TACCTGCTGTAAGGACTGAATAATAAAGACACTGTAATAACAAAATAAGGAAGTAAATATGGAACTTCCATAAGGTTCAAATCTAAAAACTATAATGCATATGAAAAACAAAATACTGGAAAACAGCTGTCTGAAAACACTCTAGTCTGATAAGCCTCTAAACTATCTGAAATATGGAATTGATGGGACAAGTCCCCAACTAACTCTAACTGACTGCTGAAATAACTGAAATTAAAAAAATAATCATGTCCTTGAAATATGAGGACTCACCACTGCACTATCTACTGAGAAGTTGTACTACTGAGGATACTTTGGAGCCCGTGCGTCTGAACCTATGATATAAAACATCATAGTGCAAAAAGCATACGTGAGTACTTTGAATGTACTAGTATGCTTAGTGAGGTAGGCTGAAATTTTTGGGTTCATGATGCATGAACAATACTAACTGAATAACATGGATATGATTGAATGGGAGTTCATGCATGAATACAAAAACTATAACTAAAATCATGATGATACTGGATGTTGAGTCTGAACACTAATTTACTGATATTTGAGTTTACTGACACTATATTACTGATTATCTGGATGACCATATCTGATAGTCCGAAAGTTTATAGTACTATATTGAGTTCTAATCTTAGACTGAATCTGAAATGGAGAATGTGGGAGGTAATCATCTAACCGACATGCCCTTTTTCTAAATAGATTTTGGGGGGTTCAACCTGTAACCCCAGTTGGAAGGGTGCCAGTATCGTACCACAGGTCAAAACAACTAAAGAGATACTCTCATCTGGTAGGTACGCTAATGAGAATGGTTAAAACCTCAACTGACAGGTTAAAATAGCTCATCAACCCTTGACTGGTAAGTTTGATGTCTCAACCTATGCTGGCTACGTAGTTCTAGAATGAAAGCATTGCTTCTAAGAATCACACCCTTTACTAAAAGGTGGGTCCCCATGGTTGGGTTCACTCGGTCCTGAATCTTACTCTAACTGAATAAACACCGAACTAATTTCCTAGTTCATACTAGGCTTGACTGAACTATTACTAAATTGGACTGGATTAATACTGAGTTTCCTGAGTTTTCCTAGATTCTAGAACTGACTAAAAGTACCACTGATCATGACCTGACTGAGATTATTCTATAACTGACACTGGCCACATGTTCATAATTCACTTTCTAAGGCACTTCATCAAACACTTGTAAATCTTGAACTTGTACATGTATAGGGATACATGCTATCATGTCATAAGTACACTAACAATTCACATATACATTTCAACAAACACCTTCAAGGCATAGCTAAGTGCTGAAGTACTACCTCTCCACTCTAGGATGGGTTCATTCGGGTGAAATCTCGAATCCTGGAAGCCGCTGTGTTGGACACAAGGTTGGTCGAAACAATAGTTGGGCACTCATTTTGGGCTTCTATAGCATGAGCTAGGGTAGTGAAAGCTATTCTAAACTCAGCATGGGAGACATGTTCGTCTAGAGATCTGGCTGGACGGGTTGGGGTTCTGGCTGGCCTCCCATTCTTCTTTCTTTAGTTCTTTTGGGAGGCATGATCTGTAAATGGAAAAGAAACTTGGAATAGATAGAGAGTTTAACTGGAGATCATGCTCACTCGTACGACATGAATACTGAAAAAAGGGAAACTATTCTTAAAAGATCTCGTAGCTTCCTGTCCATAAGTGTAGCGCGCTACACACCCATGCACAAGACTCTAATAGATGGGGTTTACAAAATTCTTAGGACTCTTTTGAACCTTAGGCTCTGATACCAAGTTTTGTAACGCCCCGAGTCTGTACCCTGAACACTACACGATGCTAACAATCCCGAAAGACCACTAGAAAACCCATGACTAGTACCTGCTGTGAGCACTGAATAATAAAGACATTGTAATAACGAAATAAGAAAGTAAATATAGAACTGCCATAAGGTTTAAATCTAAAAACTATACTGCATACAGAAAATAGAATGCTGGTAAACAACTGTCTGAAAACACTCTAGTCTGATGAGCCTCTAAACTGTCTAAAATATAGAGTTAATGGGACAAGTCCCCAACTAACTCCAACTAACTATTGAAATAACTGAAATATTAAAAATAATCATGTCCTCAAAATATGAGGACTCACCACTATGCTATCTGCTGAGAAGCTGTACTACTAAGAATGGTCTGAAGCCCGTGCGTCTGAACCTATAATATAAGAAATTATAGAGAAAAAGTCATGCGTTAGTACTTTGGATATACTGGTATTCTTAGTGAGGTAGGGTGAAATGTATGGCTTTATGATCCATGAACAATAATAACTTAATAACATGTATATGACTAAATGAGAGTGCATGCATCAATATATAGACTGTAACTGAAATCATGATGATACAAGATATTGAGTCTGAACATAAATTTACTGATATATGAGTTTACTAACATCGTATTATTGATTATCTGGATGACCATATCTAATAGCCTACAGTCTATAGAACTATACTAAGTTTTAATCTGAGATCGAATCTGAAATTGAGACTGTGGGAGGTAATCATCTAACTGACATGCCCCTTTTCTAAATAGATTTTGGGGTCTAAACTATAACCCCAGTTAGAAGGGTGCCAGTACTGTGCCATAGGTAAAGACAACTGAAGAGATATCCTCATCTGGTAGGTACTCTAATAAGAATGGTGGAACCCTTAACTAACATGTTAAAATACCTCATCAACCCTCGACTGGCAAGTTTGATGTCTCAACCTATGCTGGCTACGTAGTTATGGAATACAAGGATTTCTTCTAAGAATCATACCATCTACTGGTAGGTGAGTTCCCATCCTTGGGTTCACTCGGTACTGAATCGTACTCCCAACTGCGTAGACACTGAACTGATTTCCTAGTTTATACTAGGCTTGACTGAACTGGACTGGATTAATACTGAGTTTACTGAGTTTTCCTAGATTCTAAAACTGACTAAAAGTACCACTGATCATGTCCTGACTATGACTAATCAATAATTGACACTGGCTCTAGGTATACAGCTAAACTAAAAGAGAGTACATGCATGAATACTTAAACTATAACTGAAGTCATGGTAACATCAAATACTGAGTTCTAAATCACTAGTTTACTGATATCTAAGTTTATTGATACTTTATTACTAAAAATTGAGTGACTGTATCTGACAGTCCTGATTTTTGTAGAACTAAATTGAGTTCTATAATGAGACTAAAAATGAAACGGGGACTGTGAGAGGTAATTATCTAACAACCATGCCCTAAATAAAATAACAGAGTTGGGGTTCAACCTGTGACCCTAGTCTGAAGGGTGTCAGTACTGTTCCATGGGTAAAGACACTGAAGAGTTACCCTCATTTGGTAGGTACTTAAATGAGAATGGTGGAACCCTCATCTGACAAGTTAAAACACCTCATCAACACTCAACTGGCAGGTTTGATTTCTTAATCTATGTTGGCTATGTAATTCTGGAACTCAAGGATTGCTTCTAAGGAGCACATCATCTGCTATCAGGTGAGCCCCCATCCTTAGGTTTACTCGGTGCTAAATCCTTCTCCTAAATGAAAGACACTAAACTAATTATACTTTACTGAACTGATTACTAACTGCATTCTATGAAATGACAGAGCTTACTGGGCTCTGAACTAAATACTACTGAGTTTTGAACTGAATACTAGACTGATACTGAGCTTACTGAGTTTTCCTAAGCTCTGGGACTGAATGAGTTCTACTAAGTTTCATAACTGACTGAGGGTAATACTGATCATGATATGACTGATACTATTCTATAATTGACACTAGCTCTAGGTAAAAAGATAAATTGTTGGGTATTAAATACCCCCAAGACTCAACAGCATGAAAAGTATAACAAAGTATAATCTTGAAAATCATAACTTTAGCATGCTTGTCCATGATTCATTCATAGAGGAATTCAATCAAACACTTGTATGGCATCTACTTATTCATTAATAGGGAATACATGCTATCATGTCATAGTTTCACTATTTCATTCTCATGGACATTCCATCAAACACTTGCAAGGCATAACTTTAGAATGTTTAAAGATTTAACGCATTGTAATGACATGAGTTCAACACTAGGATCACCAAGAGATCTCAATTGCCCAACTAACTCAATTAAGCATTTTTTCAAACACCTAAGAGGCATAACCTTATACTTGAGCATGAATGACATGCTAATATATCATGGTTACAACAATTAATTTATAATTCAAAGATTATTGATCGGGAAATTACCACCACACACATGATACTTTATTTTCATGAATCTCGAAATTAAATCTTGAATTTGATCTCCCAACATCAACACTTACATGAACATAATTGAATTCAAACATGTAAATCTTAAAATAAAAAATCTTGTAATTAAGAGGGGTTTTTGAACTCCAAGGGTGGAAGGAAACCATTGGATGAACACCTAACATACCTTAATAGTCAATTTTGTGGAGAGGGGTGAATTCTTAAGGTTTGTTTCTTGAACTTATTGAAGCTAGAGTTTGTTCTTGAGATGATTTTATGAAAAATATGAGGGATTTGGCTATTTGGGGATTTAATCCCGTGTTATTGAGTTGTGCGGTGAAGGGAAAAAGACCTATTTGCCCTTAAAAATGTAGAGCTTAACTGGAAAAATTTACCCAGACTGGACTAGCCAGGGTACCGCGGGCTCTAGAGCGCCGCTCTGGATGAGGCACCATGGTCTCCATCGCGGTCTTTCCCCTAGCACCGGACTGGATGAGGCATCCCAGGCTAATCATCTTGAGCTGCTATTTTGGAGTTTCAAACACGCCCTTATGCTTGTCCAAAAATTTTGAAACTCACCTAAAATGTACTATTGACTCCCCTGATCACAAATCAACTTAAAAACTAACTTTTATAGGTTGGGAAGGTCATAAGTAAATTCCTCAAAATTTGAGGGCTTTAGAAAAGACTAAGTCCTAACACTTACCTAAAAATTTTCTAAGTCTGGGACTTCTTTCAGCATGCTTTAAAGGATTTCAACGATAAAGATTTTACGGGGTCTTACAATATCTCCCCCTTGGGAACATTCGTCCTCAAATGAGACTGACTGAACTGATACTATTGGTATACTGAGCTTACACACTGAACATGTACAACTGAAGAATGATTATATGACTGACACTACTGTCAAACTGAAATTTCATACTGAACATGCATATCTGATGCATGAATACATGACAGAGCTGATTCATGAAGGCATGACTGGGATTGCTAATAAGCTGAGTTTCTCACACTGAACATGCATATATGATTCATGATTACATAATGGAACTGATTCGTAGATGTATGACTAAATATACAACGGTAATGGATACCAAGTTTGTAACTGTAACTGAACATGAAGCTAAGCCAGTCTAAGGAGATTGCTACCTTAAACTGAGAATACTGACGAACCTGAGATCATTGACTAAGCATGCATAAATACGAACATGAGAACATAACTGAGCCTGAAACGTAATACATGAACTGAATACCATGAACTTAACTGAGCCCTTAAATACATGGCTTATGGCTGAGATTGGAACTTGAGGGTCCACCTATGAGTACCCATTACTCCAAATTAGATTTGTTACATGAAGAGAAATGAAAGATTTAGGTCATGAAAGCTGAGGAATTATAGTGCATCTCCCCCTTGGGACATTATGTCCCCTGAAGAATGCTGGCTTGGCTGAGATACTGAAGAAAGGAAAGAGACAATGCACGGGCACCTATGAACTGAATCTTGACTGAATATCTGAGATCTGAAACTAAGTCATGATACTTGAACTGAGTTGTACTCGTAACTACCTATTTTATCAATCTTGGAATAGTTACGTTACGTTCATAAGACTTAGAATAGTACGTGTAGATGAAAAATGAGAAACCAAACTGTACAACTTATCTGCCTGACTGTTAAACTGAATTGCTGGCTTTATGGACTAACTCATGCTGAAAACTTACACTCGGATAGAGCATTTCCTTAATACTCTTTCTATAGAGTTCTAGTGACTTTAGGGAGTAAGGAATCTTGGCATGGCTTGAATTCGACATCTGAATAAGAAATCATAGCATGTCTCTAACTCTATGGCATGGGATATGGTCTATAAAACATCATCTAATATAGGGTTACTAAGTATCATGCACTCAATCTACAAATTTTCAAGCTTAGATGTATTCCTCGAATGCTCTCTCACTAGACTCTCCACCTCAGCTCAACACTTCACCTGAGACTACTAAAAATACTCATATGGATACTGAGCATGAATGCATAACATGCTAACTTGTCTGATTAACTAAATGACTGATAGCTGAATACTGGATCATATAAGACGGAACTGTACTTAGTCTGGATAGTTGGAATAAAATTGTAGAGTATTATACATATGAGGTAAGGACTGACTGAGTAACATAAGATAGTTGAGCATGAAATCATGAAAACTATATTACTTAAGAATACAAGACCAAGCGTATAACAATAATTCTGAAGTAGTCTATAAACTGAGGTACTAAAATATTGATAACCAAATAAATAATAACTATATGCTATGATCAAGCAAACCTGAAACTAAACTAAGTTACTGATTTGAGTATTGGACTGAGACTGGGACTGAGACAGTACTGGAATTGATATAAATTGAGGATTTGAGTAGACACTTACACTCTGTATTTTTCTCAAATTTTTATTTCATGAAAAAATAAATTTTGACTTCCCACCTTTCATATACTAACTATAACTTCTTGATAGCCACTCACTTGCAAACTAACATGACATTTAAGACGATCTTCATAACTACACCCTCATGTAAAATAAGTATGCAATAATCTTTTCTTAACATGGAACATTTACTCTTTCCTATTTAAGCAATTGCTTATCACTACATCATGGATTTAAGATCTAATCTAAGGATAGATATGACATAATCTGAATTTGGGTAATCATTAAGAGAGTAGCATGAGTCATTAGATGCATGACCTGAGCTTGAAGTTTCTGTGTACATGGAACATGATTCGTAACACTGAGCGAATTGGAACTCCTTATACGAGGGATTGTAAGCATACCTAATTTTTGTAATATGCACGAATATGTGCTATGATCATAAAGATAATATGTAAGGCATGAGTAGATATCATTATACCTGAAGTACAAAACTTTGTACTGAGGTAAAGACGGGTTGGGATCATTCCTTCCTATTACTTTTCTACACATACCGATATTACTACTAGAATCTGAAGGCTTGACTTTCTGAGACTTCATAACTGGACAGTTCCTGTATACCTACCGGCCATGATAGGCTAACCCACTGGGGTGGAGTTTGGGAAAGGTCCTGTTAATATTCAGTCTGACCCTAAAGTTGACTGCTATGCAAAGTGTTGCAAAAGAAGAAGAAGCTCCTGGATCTTAAGAGACATAAGCATGTAAATGGGAGATCTGCAACATGCCAGTGACTACATTAGGAGAACTTCCCTGACCTTGCCTAGACTGAAGTGCATAAATCTTGTTTGGGCATTGCCCACTGGTAAAGCTGAAGGTGGCACCCTGCTGATTTGGGCGAATGGACTAAGCTAAGGGACGATTATAGTGACCCTGATAACTTGACTGAGGACAATCTTTGATTTTATAGCCTGGCTTGCCACAGCTAAAACACACATCTTTGTCGGCCCTACACACATCCTTATGATTCTTACCACATTCACCGCAAAGAGGATTTGTTCGAGAACTACTGATACTAACTTGAGATTTAGAGCCTGGCTCCCTATCTTAGTTACCATTTCAGAACTTAGGGATTGGAGCACTAGCTGATAATAGAGATGGAATAGAAGACTTTGGGAGAAACTGGGAATAATTATTTCCTCTTGACTTAGGGTGAGTGAAATTGAAGCTATCTGTTCTGGCTCTCTTATTCTCTTTCTCTCTCTCCTTATTCTTAAGCTTCTGCTCCTCAATCTATTGAACATGAACCATAAGCCTTGACAGGTCCATCTCCTTAATTAACATTATGGTCCTACACTCTTTGACCATACTATCAGATATGGCAGACATAAACTTGCTTATCTTAGACCTGCTATCAGCTACTACATGAGAGGCATACCTTGCTAACTGGGTAAACTTAAGAGAATACTCTTTCACACTGATATCACCCTGCTTCAAATTGATAAACTCTATAACCTTAGACTTTCTCAGCTCTAAGGGAAAGAATCTATCTACGAAGGCTATAGCAAACTATCTATCTAAGAAGGCTATAGCAAACTCTTCCCACTCTATGGGCTCTATATCTGCACCCCTGACTACCTTCTACTGGTTAAACAATGTATGAGCCACATCCTATAGCTGATAAGCAGCTAACTCAGCACTCTCACTGGAAGTCACTCCTATGATATCTTTTTGACTTTTTGAACCTGATCGAGGAACTCCTGTAGATCCTCTTCTGACTTACACCTAGAGAATACGGGAGGGTTCATTCGGGTGATGTCTCGAATCCTGGCTATAGCAGTATTGTCCACTGGGTTGGCCTTAATACTAAATGGCCATTTATTCTGGGCTACTACAAAATTGGCTAGGGTAGTGAATGCAGCTCTTAATTCTACATGAGATACATTCTCATCCTGAGGATCTATTTGAATGGGCTGAGTCATTGGCTAATTTTTTGTTCCTCTTTCATTCTTGTTGGGAGGCATGTTCTGTAAATGGAAGGAAGAAAACAATTAGACTAAGGTTTCTAACTAGATCTCACACTCACTCGCAAGACATGAATACAGAAAGAAGGGGAACTTTTCCTAAAAATGCCTTATAGCTTCTTGTCCATAAGTGTGGCCCGCTACACACCTATGCACAAGAGTCTACTAGATGTGGCTTTCGAACTTCCAAGGACTCTATTAAACCTTAGACTTTGATACTAAGTTTCTAATTCCCCAATTATGTACCCCAGACCCTATACGGTTCTTATAATCCCAAAAGACCAAAAGCTAACCCCAAGACTGGTACTTCCTGTAATAACTAAATAATAATACTCCAACTACTAAAGTAAACTGAGTACTGATATAAATAAAATGATAAATCTATCCTCAAACTATAAGGACTCACCACTAACTCTACTGTTGATAGATTGGGCTGCTAAGTACGGTTGAGAGCTTGTACGTCTGAACATATGATATAAGACTTGATAGCGCAAAAGAAAAGTAAGCATCAGTACTTTGGATGTACTGGTATGCTAAGTGAGGTAGGATGATGTGCAGGGGTTCATATGCATGAACAATAACTGACTGAATAAAGTGATCATAGCTAAAAAAGAGTGCATACATGAATGCTTAAATTGTAACTGAGGTCATGGTAATACCTAATACTGAGTTTTGAATCACTGGTTTACTGATATCTGAGTTTACTGATACTGTATTACTAATAACTGAGTGAATATATCTGATAGTCCTAATTTCTGTAGATCTGAACTAAGTTTTATACTGAGACTGGAAATGAAACTAAGACTGTGAGAGGTAATCATCTAATCGACATACCCCAAATAAAATAACTGAGTTGGGGTCCAACCTATGACCCCAGTTGGAAGAGTGTCAGTACCGTGCCATGGGTAAAGACACTAAAGAGTTACCCTCATCTAGCAAGTACTAAAATAAGAATGGTGGAACCCTTATCTGACAAGTTAAAACACTTCATCAACCCTCAACGGGCCGGTATGATGTATCAACCAATGCTGGTTACGTAGTTATAAAACTTAAGAATTTCTTTTAAGGATCACACACTCTGCTATCAGGTGAGCCCCCATCCTTGGGTTCACTCAGTGCTGAATCCTACTTCCAACTGAAAGACACTAAACTAGACTAAACTGATACTGAGTACTGAACTGATTACTTACTCCATTCTATGAACTGATTGTGCTTACTGGGTCCTGAACAAAATACTACTGATATTTAAACTGAATACTGGATTGATTTTGAGCTTATTGAGTTTTTCTGAGCTTTGGGACTGACTAAGTTCTACTAAGTTTCATGACTGATTGAGAGTACTACTGATCGTGACATGACTGATACTATTCTTCAATTAACACTAGCTCTAGGTTAACAACTAAATTGTCGGGTATTAAATACCCCAGGACTCGAGATCCTAAAAAGTAAAACATAGTATAATCTTGAAAATCATAACTTTAGCATGCTTTTCCATGATTCATTCATAGAGGCATTCAATCAAACACTTGTAACACATCTACTTATACATGAATGAGGCATACATGCTATCATGTCATAGTTTCATTATTTCATTCTCATGGACATTCCATCAAATAATTGCAAGGCATAACTTTAGCATGTTGAGAAATTTAACGCATTGTAATTGCATGAGTTCAAGACTAGGATCACCAAAAGACCCCAATTGCACAACTAACTCAATTTAGCATTTGTCAAACACCTAAGAGGCATAACCTTGTACTTGGGCATGAATGACATGCTAATATATCCTGGTTACAACAATCAATTTACTATTCAAAGATTCTTGATCGGGAAATTACCACCACACACATGATACTTTATTTTCATGAATCTAACAATTAAATCTTGAAATTGATCTCCCAACATCAACACATACATGAACACAATTGAATTCAAACATGTAAATCTTGAAATCATAAATCCTATAATTAAAAGGGGTTCTTGAACTCCAAGGGTCAAAGGAAACCCTTGGATGAACACCTAATATACCTTAACAGTCAATTTCGTAGAGAGCGGGGTGAATTCTTGAGGTTTGTTTCTTGAACTTATTGAAGCTAGGGTTTCTTGAGATGATTTTGTGAAAAATATAAGGGATTTGTCTATTTGGGGACTTAATCCTGTGTTACTAAGCTGTGGAATGAAGGGAAAAACAAACATTTGCCCTTAAAAATACAGAGCTTAACTACAAAAATTTACTCAAATTAGACTGGCCAGGGCACCGCGGGCTCTAGAGCGTCGTTCTGGGCGAGGCGCTGGTCTCCATCACGGGCTTTCCCCTAGCATTTAACTGGGTGAGGCACTACGGGCTAATCACTCTAAGCTACTGTTTTGGAGTTTCCAACACGCCCTTATGCTTGTTCAAAAATTCCAAAACTCACTCAAGATGCACTATTGACTCCCCCGATCATGAATTAACTTTAAAACTAACTTTCAGAGGTCGGGAAGGTCGTAAATAAATTTCTAAATATTTGTGGGCTTTTGAAAAGACTAAGTCCTAACACTTAGCTGAAAATTTTCTAAGTCTAGGACCTCTTTCGGCATTCTTTAAAGGATTTTAACGATGAGGATTTTGTAGGGTCTTACATAGGTGATCTTCCAATTCAAATTTTAAATACAATTCTTTGTGGCTTATTGTTCATATATTAGGTGATCTTGTTTGTCCACTTGCTTCTGTATCAAATACTATGTGACTTATTTGTTCAAGTGTTATACACTTCTTTGTATTTTTCGAACATGAAGACCCCATTATGTTTAGGTATCTATATTTGTTTGAAGGAACTATAGAAGGTTTTGATATCATTTTTCTTCCTTTCCTAGACATATGTTGTATATATATATATATATATATATATATATTTACTTATTCATTGGACCACTTATTTACTTGTTAACCTATTTAGCTACTCATTAGTTAACTTATTGTTTTTCTCATGTGTCATATGTTTTGATGTATAATTCATTCTTGTGAGTTTCAAATTCCAAGCATTTCACCTCAGGTCAATGTATAAAAAGGGAGAGAAAGGTAAGTTATGTTATACAAAAAAAATTTCACATGATTATATGTGACTAAGATGAGCCATATCACCATTTTATGATATCATATTTTGCATTCACTGAAATGTTCGATGTGGGTGGTGTATATATGCTTCTAGTTAGTTGATATATTTTTTATAGTCCTATTTACAAAGGGAAATCTTGCATTTATTTTTTGAGAATATCAAAAGTTGACCTTATTTTGAGGACAACCTCTCATTCGAGGATGAATAATCCAAAGGAGGAGGATGTAACACCATAACCTTCCAACACATATATGACTAAGTGAACTTGATAAAAATATTTAAACTTGATATAGTAGAAGGTGGTAGTTGATCATAAAGTTTAAAATCACCAAATATTAGTGCAAAGTTAAAGTAGAGAGATTAAGATTTATAAAATAGGATAAAATAAGTGAGCTGCTTGCTTGACATAATTAAGCTAGTAGGTGACAAGTTGGTGCATCACCTACTTTTACTTATTGACCAACTTATACGGCCAAGTATACCTACCACTAACTTGAAAATTCTGTCCCAAACTAAGTGAAGAAAAAAGGCAAAAGAGAAAGGGTAGCCCAACGCTCCAAAATCTACCCCTGAGCCTAGTAAGGACAAGCCCATAAAGAGACATAAATTAAGGTCTAGTAGGTTCATCACCTACTTTAACATTTGGCTATCTTAAAATGACAAAGTAGGTGTATCACCTACTTGAGCAAAAAGTGGCTAAAAGTGGGCTAAAAGAGGAGGTTCGACATGTCCTTTTATTGTCAAATATATGCTCATTTTCTACATTATTCTCTTGACTAAAAATAGATTTTGATCAAGCTCTATCTTTCCTTATTTCAAAGCTTCATATAGCTGCCCTAAATTCCCTATTAGGGTTCTTGGGATTCCCTCTCTTTCTAAGTTAAAGGTAAGTGAATTTGTTTATGGTTTTGTCTTTATTCTCCTATAGAGGGCTATGAAATTATTTTCTTTATGCCTTAAGTTTAGGACAACTCCCTTTCTTTCATAGCTTGGTAGACTACTTTTATTTAACTTCTAAGAGATCACTAGTAGTATTTGGTTCAACATAAAGAAAATCATACAATAGTGATGGAGTATAATTAAAGATTTCAAATTTTAGAAATAAAGGTTAGGTTACTGCCCCAATTTTGTCCCTTTTTATTTATAGGTTTTGAAAGAGGATTTTATATACATTATTATTACCAACTCACAAAAGGTGACTGAAAGTCGTGAGTTTAATATTTTCATATTGTGAATAAAGATTTTGGAACTATTTATGGGGTGTTTATATGAAATGTTATCAGGAGATAGTGGGTGGTCTGTTAAATAGTTGAGTGGAGTTATAAATTTAAGTATAAGAGGGTGTGGTGATACACCAAGTAATTAGGGGATGTATGGTCTTACTACCAGTCATAGTGTCTAGCTATTGTCTTGCAAGGCTTACATTGTGTGTAGCTTCTAATATTAGTTTCATTATATAATTATATTATAGATTAACACCTTAAAATAAAGAAACCTAACTTGTTATAATAATCAGGTTGCTAGCAAGGTAAGTAAGGCCATTCTAGTTCATATTCTTTGGCATGATATCTTAAATTCATGTGCCAATAAAGTTTCTTTGTAGATGATCTTTCATGGTAAAAGATATTTTATGGTGTACAACCACCACTGTAGTGAATGCACCTTTTATTTTTTGCTCTTGGTCAAAAATATGTCAAAGTGTCACATGTTTCTCTTATATGAGTCACTAAGATCCCAAATTACATATGTTAAGAATGTTAGATATAAAATTTGCTCAAAATTGCTTCAATCGTCTAATTGGTCATATACTTCTTTTGGCTCACATGTTCAGGTGTTCCTTTTTTTATATCACTCCCATTGTGTTTAGATATAAGGTGACCTTATAGAATCCTTACCTATTCAATATATAGTTTATATGTCCTTACTTTGGATGAGCATTTGCTCCTAATTGGAATCTTCTCATATTCCTCAAAGTTCCCATGATCATATAACCTTTTATTTGTTATCATCTATTAAGTATTTCTAATACAGTTCAAACCTCTTTATTTGAGGAGTTACATGTCTCCACTTGGTATGTAAATATTCTCTTGTTTAAAATGTTTATATTCTATACTAGAATTTGCAATAATTACTATATGTTATGTAATATCAAACATAAATCCGCCACAACTAATATATGCTATGTAAGATCACTTGCTCACTAGCTATACACTTTAATAGCTCAATTGTTACACGTCCTTATCTTCTCACTTGTTATATGTCTTCATTACTCATTTATGAATATGATCTATGCCTCTTGATAAGGTTCATAGTGTCACATATGTTCCTAAGTATTACTATAACGCCTCGAGATCCCATCTAGTGATGTCACACAGTGCTTATGGACCCGAAGGACCACAAGGTAACCCTTTACTGATATCTGTACCTGTACACTGCATAATATCTGAAATAAATGCAGAAACTGGCCATAAGGTTCAACACATCTATACATACTCAAACTAGAAACTGAATACTAATACATCAACATCCATCTGAAAAGCCTCTAAACTATCTGAACTATGGAGTTGATGGGACATGCCCCCAACTAACTCCGTTAACTTACAATATAAACAAAATCTGATGCAATAATAGTAAACTGAGATTCATCCTCGAAAGAAGAGGACTCACTGCTACTGCTGCTAACTGGGACTGAAGTGCTGAGGAAACTCTGAATCCTGTGTCTCTGAAACTATGGTGTCCAATAAAACACCATAGCACAAATGCGTCAGTACAAAATGTACCGAGAATATAGACGAGGTAAGGCTAAATTCAAGGGCTCATGCATGCACAATGTGTAAACTGAAAAATCATGAAAACATTGCATGAGAATACATACATAAATGCACAGGTCATAATCACAGTCATCACAACTCTAGAGACTGGAACTCAGATACCACTTTCCTGCAAACTGAACTCACTATTGACACTGAGATACTGAACCACTGACTTATCTGATATTGATAATTGGGAAATATGGATGCACTTTCATCAAGGAGTGAGTTCTGAAATCTCTAAACATACTGCGATTACGAGTATCTGAAGCTTCTGAAATAGATCGCAACCCTATCTAATAGGTTATCTTTGAGTCTGTGGATACAATACTTCTTCATAAATGATTTTGAGATCGTCTTATCTAGCAACGGATCTTTGAATTAGCAAGTAATCATACTTAATGGCCTGTATCTAACAGCCTTAAATTCTATACACTGAACTGATCTCTTTCTTGAAGTCTGAAGCTGATTCTGAAATTGAGACCGTGGGAAGTAGATACTAAACTGACATACCCCTGCTATCTCTTAGGGGTCCAACCTCTACCCTCGGTTGGGAGTATGTCAATACCGTGCCACGGGTAAAGACCTTATCTTTATATGACCCTCATCTATCAGGTCCTCATATGAGAATGGTGGAACCCTCATCTAATAGGTCAAGCCACCTCATCTACCCTTATCTAGCAGGTATAATGTCTCTCATCCACCCTCATTTAGTAGGTGTGATGTCTCAACCTACAGTGTCTACATAGTTCTAGAGCACAAGGATCGCATCTAAGGATTACACCCTCCACTAGTAGGTGAGTTCCCATCCTTGAGCTCGTTCGGTGCTAGTTTCTACTCCCAACTGAAAGACGCTGATTTGATTCTTAACTGAACTTAGACTGAGCTGAATCTGATACTGATTATATTTCTTAAGAGATCTGACTGAGTTATGCTAAGATTACTTAGTTTTGTATCTGACGGAAAGGTATCAAATCCTAGCATCTAAGTAACAATTCAGAGCTTGAATAGATTATTTAAATTGCTTTTGAGATTAGAATTAAATCACTTGAATACTATTAGATCTGAGCTAATTATAGAATGGAGGCTAGATTACTAGCGATACAGAGATTATAGAGATAACTGAGATTACAGAGCCTGATTAAGCTTTGCACTTATCTGAAGATACATAGTTCTATAGTTCACTGAGTTCTGAGAATCGTGGCTTGATTGGAATTATCGAAAAATTGACACGGGCTCTAGACAACAGCTCTATTGTCGGGTATAAAACCCCTAGGACTTGATAACATAAAAGTAAAACATAATCATTCTCACATCATCACGATATCCATTCGCCGTCATAATTATTCATGCATCAACACAAGCATTCATTCATCATCATAATCATTCATGCATTATCGCAATCATTCATTCATCGTCACCATCACTAATGCATCATCACAATTATTAAAGCATCTTCTCAAGGCAACTAGAAATCATAACATATTTTTCCCCTCAAAAATCCTTAAAGTATCGCATCATTCATTTTGGAAACATAAACCTCTATTTATCATCATGATTATAAAAGGGTCACTTTAAGCATCTTGGTATAATAATCATATAATAACATAATGGAAACATTCTATTAGATCAAACTCCATTTAACAAAGTTTTACCTCAACCATTTCATACCCATATCAATCTTAACATTTGTTTGGGTATCACATCGCTTAGAAGACTTCACACTATCATGTCATAGCTTACCTCAAAACATAGTTTGACTATTCTTGAAATCTTTGCATTGCATAAAAAGGTAATGGAACTTAATTTGGTTTTATTGATTTAAATGGTTTAGAAAGGCCTTGATGGTCATGGTTTTGGCTTAATTGGAAACTTTGTAGTCAAATCAGCTAATGGCTTTTGTATGGCATAAGGGATAGACTTGCAAACTCTATATATTTGTGATTGCATATGGTTATTTAACTTTGTTTTGATTGATGGCATTATTTTATCTTTATCAATGAGTGCATGCTACCATTCACTCTGCTAACCATCTTTGAGTGATAAATCCCCATGCAATGCAAAAATTGGCCATACTACTATACCTTCTGCTCAGTGACTTAGTTTTGAGGATAGTATTGAGTCAGACTAAAGTGGTGAGCTTCTATATTCTGGAAGGTTCCATTTTGATTCCATGACCTTCTTTTATTTTTATTATTTCTTTGGTGTGGTTTTGGCTATGGACAAGGGCTTATCCCGATCTAATGTTATTGATTCTGGATAGAGGCTTTGTCAGACAACTATGGGCATAGGCAATGTCTGTATTAGTGCAAATCTTAGTATTGGTATTGGCATTGGGGTTGGCATCGGTTGGTTATTTGATTGAGGTTGTTGGATTATTGTTATAGACTTTGTTTAATGTCTTTAAAATATTATTATTTTATTTTGTTATATGTTAGGAATTCACCCGACATAGGGTGTATGGCAGTTACAATTGGGTATTGGGAGTGGTCTTCGGTCATGGTTAGATTTGAGATGCTCGATATGACTAAGCCCTAGTTTGGGTCATGTCATATTGATATCAGATCCCTAGGTTCATTGGAAATTGGATGTCCAACAAAACCCTATCTGGTCGAGTCTCTTTTGGGTGTATGTAGCGTGCGACACTCATAAGGGAGAGGCTACAAGGCATTTTGGAATATTTTTATTTCTTAGGTTTTGATTTTGAGCTATAAAGTATAAGGTCCTAAATTTTTCTCTAATTCATGTTTGTTCGCTTTTCAGATCTTGACTCCTCAAAGATCTGAAGCTCACAAAAGCTCCTCTGTCCCACTCGAGGATAATATTGATGGGACCCATTCTACTTATAGGGACCAGACCCAGTCTAGGGGTTCAGTTCCTAATTTTTCTCCTGGAGTTCCTCCGATTCCTTTCAACCCTTCTCGACCTCCTCAAATTGATATGTGAATGCTGAGTTTTGTTAGTCTATCTATATATTAGCATAATTGGTAGCCACTCAGGTCGAGCGTGTGCTTTTATTACTCCATCTTCTAAGGGTACAAGGGTTGACTAGTTTATGAGGTTGAATCCTCCGATGTTTGCTGGTGTTAAGGTTGAGTAGGATACTCAAGATTTTATGGATGAGATGTAAAAAATCATCTGTGTTATGCATGCTACCGACGTGGAGGGTATGGAATTTGATACCTATCAACTGAGAGATATAGCATACCAATGGTATGAGAAATGTAAGCAATCAAGGGGTGATGATATTGAGTCAGCCCTATTGGATGATTTTTCAGTAGTTGAGGAAAGCAAAGGTTGAAGAGTTTGTTAACCTAAAGCAAGGCAAGATATTAGTCAAGGAGTATGCATTAAAGTTTCACCAGTTATCTCGATATGGTCCGGAGTTGGTTTCTAGTATGAGGGCTAGAATAAGAAAGTTCACTTTTGGGTTTTCTCGAGACTTGATTTTGGACAGTAAGATTTCCTTGTAAAACAAGGACATGGACATTCCTAGGTTGGTTCTAGTAGGCAGAGACTGGGGAGAGGTCGAGTAAAAAGTTTAGATTTTCTGAGTAGGTTTCTGGCTAATAGGAGAGTGCATGGATAGTGGGAAGTGGCCCAAGAAAAAGCAGGGCAATTCTAGGTCTTACTCAATTACTAGTGCTCCATAGCCAAAGCCATCGGGTGACAGGAGTTTTCAAGGTGGCAAAAACTATTGGGCACAGTATACCAAATCTCAAGGATAGTAGGGCCCAGTCAGCTTCATTATATCCTCCCTATAGATTTCGTGGTAGATTTCATCGAGGTTACTGTGATGACGGGAAGGACAAGTAGTTTAATTATGGCTAGCCAAGGCACATGGTTAGAAGTTATCCAATTGGTAAGGTTGCTTCTAGGCAAACAAAGTTCCTGTTTCATGTTCTTCAGCTCCAGCACCAAAGGGTGCACCATTTATTTTTGGTACAGGTCAAAACCATCTATATCTCTCACTACCCACTAGGATCCCGAGGCATTGCCTGATGTCGTGAATGGTTTGTTGAAACTTTTTTTCATGATGTGTGCTATTTGCTTGATCTGAGGTCCACTCTTTCTTTTGTGACCCCATTGGTAGCTGTGTATTTTGATTTTGGCCTCAAGTATATTTCAGACCCTTTTTTTATTTCTACCTTGGTGGTTGACTCTGTGGTGGCTAGAAGAGTCTCTAGGGGTTGTATGGTATTTTTGGGTGATCGGGATACTTTGGTGCATTTTTTTGAATTAGACATGATTGATTTTGATGTTATATTGGGGATGGATTTGTTGCACTCGTGCTATTCTTTTCTAGAATGTCGGACTTGTAAGGTTTTCTTTAAATTCCCTAATGAGCTAGTTATTGAGTTAGAGGGAGGTTTCTTAGCTCCTAAGGAGAAGTGCATATCGTATCTTAGACCTCAGAGATTAATCTCCAAGGGGTATCTCTATTATTTAGCCGGGTTAAAGATTCTAACTTAGATGGTCCTTCTTTGCCCTCTATATAGGTGGTAAATTAAATTTCTAAGGTCTTCCCTGGTGACCTTCCTGGTGTTCCTCCTGATAGAGAGATTGATTTTGTGATTGATCTTATTTTTGACATTTATTCAATTTTTATTCCTTTGTATAGAATGGCTCTGACTGAATTGAATGAGCTTAAAGAGCAACTAAAGGATCTTTTATACAAGGGTTTCATTGTCCAAGTATATCCCCGTGGGGTGCACCGGTGTTATTCGTGTGTAAGAAGGATAGTTCCCATAAGATGTGTATTTATTACAACAAATGTAATAAGGTAATGGTAAATAATAAGTTCCATCTTCCAAGGATAGATGATTTTTTTTAATCAGCTGGAAGGTGCTAAGTTTTTCTCCAAGATTGATCTTCGGCCTAGGAATTATCAGTTTAAGATTAGGGAGGAGGATATATATCCCTAAGACTGCCTTTTGTACTCAGTATGGGAATTTTGAGTTTTTGATTATGTCTTTTAGGTTGACTAATGCCCCGATGTCATTCGAGTATTTGATGAATAGAGTCTTTTATCAATTTCTGAATTTGTTTGTCATTGTGTTTTATATGATATTCTGGTGTACTCAAAGAGTGAGATGGATCATGTTAATCACCATGGTATAGTGTTGTAGACCCTGAAAGAGCAGCAGTTGTATGCCAAATTATCAAAATGTGAGTTTTGGTTGGACGCTGTCAGTTTTCTAGGTCATGTCTTTTCTAGTGAAGGGATCATGGTGGATCCACAGAAAGTTGCAGTGGTTAAGAAGTGGACTAGACCCACGACTCCTATCGATATTCGGAGCTTCCTAGGTTTAGTTGTTTACTATAGGAGGTTTGTGGAGAGTTTTTTGTCTATAGCTTCCCCATTGACTATGTTAACTTAGAAGAAGGTGATGTTCTTGTGGTCGAATGTTTGTGAGGGTAGTTTTGAGAAGCTGAAGAATAAGGTAACTTTAGCTCCAGTATCGATTTTGCCTAAGGTTACAAATAGATTTATGGTCTATTGTGATGCATCCTATGTTGGAATTGGTTGCGTTTTGATGCAGAATGGCAAGGTGATAGCTTACACCACTAGACAGTTGAAGGTATATGAGAAGAACTATCCTACTTACAACTTTGAATTGTTATCTATGATGTTTGCGTTTAAAATCTAGTATCACTATCGATATGGTGTGCATGTGGATATCTTTTTAATTATAAGAGCCTGCAATATGTGTTTACTTAGAAAGAGATTAACCTCAGGCAAAGGAGATAGCTTGAGTTGCTTAAGGATTATGACATGAATCTCCACTACCAACCAGGTAAAGCTAATGTGATTGCTAATACTCTTTGCAGGTTATCCATGTGAAGTATAACTCATGTGGAGGAAGGGAAGCGGGAGTTAGAGAAAGATATTCATTGTTTGGCTAACCTTGGAGTTCGTCTTATAGGCTTTGAGAATAGTGGTGTAGTTGTGTAGGAGGTGGTGCAGTTTTCTCTTAGGGCTGAAGTACATAAGAAGCAAGTGTTAAATCCTTTCATGATGAGGATCAAAGGTGTTATAGGTGGGCAGAAGATGACGGCCTTCGAGATTAGTGATGATGCTACCCTGCGGTACTAAGGAAAGCTATGTGCTCCCGACATAGATAGATTGCGTGAGACGATTTCTGTTGAGGTGCATGAGTCGCGTTATGATATACATCCCAATTTAATGAAAATGTGTCATAATCTTAAGGAGATGCATTATTGGAATTGAAGCGGTATGTGGCTAGTTATTTGGCTAAGTGTATGGTGTGCCAACAAATGAAAGTTAAGCACATGAGACCCAGAGAATTATATCAGGAAATTGAACTGCCTGTGCTGACATGGGAAGTTCTCAACATGGATTTCATTACTGGTATTCCTCGATCTCAAAGTCATTTTGATTTTATTTGGGTCATTGTGGATTGGATGACTAAGTCTGCTCACTTTTTGCTAGTGAGGACTAATTTCTCGGCCAAGGATTATATGAGGCTGTACCTCCATCAGATTGTGAAGTTGCATGGGGTACCTGTTTATATCATCTGAGATCGTGGTACCCAATTTTCATATAACTTTTAGTGGTCATTTCAGAAGGGTTTGGGGACCAAGATGAGTCTTAGTACAACGTTTCACCCACAGTTAGATGGACAAGCAAAAAGGACTATTCTGGCATTGGAAGACATACTTAGAGCTTGTGTGATTGACTATGGTGGTAGTTGGATTGAGCATTTTCCTTTTATTGAGTTTGCCAATAACAATAACTACCACTCTAGCATTAGGATGCCTGCATTTGAGGCATTGTCTGGTAGGAGGTGTAGATCTCTTATTGGGTGGTTTAAGGTTGGAAAGATAGAGATATTTGGCTCGAATTGGTTCACTTAGATATGGAGAAGGTGAAGGTTATTAGGGATAGACTTAAGGCTGCCCAAAGTCGCCATAAGTCCTATGAAGATGTAAGACATATGATGTTAGTGTTTGAGGTTTGGGATAGGGTATTCTTGCAGGTGTCTCCCATAAAGGGGGTAATGTGGTTTGAGAAGAAGGGGAAGCTCAGTCCCTAATATGTTGGTCCGTACTTAATTTTGAGAAAAGCTGGTGATATTGCATATGAGTTGGAGTTTTCTTCTAGTTTGAGATCCATTCACCTGTTATTCCATGTTTTCATGTTGAATAAGTGTATTGGGATTCATCGTAGATTGTACCTATCAAGGATATTGGTATTTCGTATTCCCTATCATATGAGGAGGTCCATGTTAAAATCTTTGATTGGCTAGTTCGGTTGTTGCAGACCAAGGACGTAGCTTCGGTAATGATTCTATGGATGAACCACAAAGTTGAAGAGGCTACATGCGAAGCTGAAGAGGACATAAAGTCCAAGTATCCATCTTTGTTTTCCACTCTGGATAATCATGCGTAAGGTATATATTGATCTTACTATCGTTGTTTTTTGAATTTGTTAAAGAAAAAATTAATTTCCTTGGTATCTTTGTTTTCTAACATAGTTGAAGGTAAGAGTATAGGCGTGTTGGGTCCAAATCATGCTTGTACTGCCTTGTTCCATTATTCAAGGAGAAATAATTCATGTGGGGACAATTGAAACACCTTGAGTTTTGGATCTTAGAAATTTTCTAAGTTTTGGACTCACTCTCTTTGTAACGACTCACCATACGAGTCATATGGTGTGGGTACAAGTCAGGGGACCCTAGTCGTTGGGAGACTAGTGAAGGGTGGTTGGATTTTTGTTGTTGTTATAGTTTGGTGGTATGAGTCATTAGTGGTGGTGATGGTTTGTTTGGTTGGTCCTTAATCAAATTAGTAACTTTGTGAATTGACTTGGCTCGAGTACTAGTGGCTCACTAAAATCCCTGAGAATAGCGTATGATTCATATAGTTAATTCGTATGTTATCTAGTGTCAATCCCTTTGGATTTTGTCTTGGGTACAACTAGACCATATGAGTCGTATGGTCTGGTCATGAGTGGGAATTAGGGAGTCGTATAGTGGACAGTGTATGGGTGTCCAACTCAGTGACTTGGTGACGACTCCATGGTACGAGTCGTATGTTGTGCTCATGAGCCAACGGATTGACTCGTGACCACCTATGATAATTTTAAGTTTAAAGTTGGAGTTATTCTGGAGATTTCCCCCTTGTAACTCTCTTTGATATCACGACATAAAACACCTCTTGGTAATTCATTAAACTATTATCCTCAATCAAACACTCTTGAAATCTCTCTCAAACTCACTCTCAAGCAAAAGTCTAGGGTTTCATTAAGACAACTAATTAGGGTTTTTCAATAGATATTCTCTCCGTCTTCCTTGGTGTTTGAGTCATGTTACTCTTCCCATATTTTTATTTTACAATGAGCATGTGTGCAATATTTTGTTTTAATACTATTGTTATGGTTTTGACATAATGGTGGTGGTTTTGGATGTTCATGGTTGAATAATGTTTTAATGGTTTAATGATGTTTCTTTCCTGCTTTTATTATGACTTTGATATTGCGAAATGTATGGTAATGATAATGTAATACCCCATACTATTCATAGCTTATTTCAGCTTCTAGTTGCATAAATAAGGGGCTTAAGGCCTGAAATCTCACTAAGTGTGGGGACTTAGTGATTTTTAAGGATTCTATAATTGAAGGATTTATAACTTTGTCTTCCCGACCCCGAGTTGTTGGTTTTTGAGTTAATTCTTGTTCAGGGGTGTAAGGAGCATATCTCGGATAAGTTTTGAATTTTTTCAGACGAGGTTTGGGTTATGCTTGGATCACGAAATCAGTGGGTTATTGTGATAAGCCTATATCGGGGAGTTATTACCATTGTCATGCATACTGCGACGTGGTGAGGGAAATGCACTACCGTGATAAGACCCCATCGCATTAATCTTGTTATGTCTAGTTACGAATTTAAATATTCGAGTGGCAATTGGGTCTTTTCCCCCTCAGCCCAATCGTTCATAACACGACTTGGGCATCAATTAGGGCATAATTTTGCCCTTATTCTCCAATTATCCTCCCAAGAAAACCATTCTCTTTCCCCAGGAACACAAATTCAATGGATTTATTCCAAGAAATCAAGAATTCAAGTTCACCAATCTCAAGAACCTTCAAAAAAAGCATCAAGATTGGTGTTTATCATTCATGATAAATGTTTGAGGTATATGGGGTGTTCATTCATGGGTTCCTTTCCTCCATGGAGCCCAAAAACCCTCTTTTCAATTAAAGAATGGATTTTGCTATTATTATGGTATTTTATATTACTTAAGATGGGTTTAATTCATATTTTCATAGTGATTTTAATTCAATTCAGTCCATGTATGATTCCATGCAAGATTTTGAATTCCTCATTCTATGAATTTGAGTTTCCCATACTTTATTCAAGGGAATTCCATGTTAAATCTTCAACTTTATGATTTCATGCATGTAATCATGTTGTTTCCCCTAATTTAAACCATCCCTATGTTTATATTCATGATCCTTATATGTTTAATGGAATGTCTATGCTTATGGGTTTTGAACCATGATCCTTTACCTACAGTTTTTAAGCTTGTTATTACATTTAGTGATCATTCAGTGGTAGTGGGTTATGAATACCCGATACCAAAAGTGTTTTTACATGAATTCAAATCATTTTATCTATGACTCAGTTAAATCACGAATTCTATTATTTACTGGGTTGATATAACCATGATGAGCACTATAAGTTATCAAATCATGTTAATTCAAGCTTAGTTCAATTATGTGTTGGGAGTAGGATTTAGTATCGAGGGAACTCAGGGATGAGGGCTCACCTGATAGTAGAGGGTGTGACCTTTAGTAACAATCCCAGAGTTATAGAACTACATAGCCATCATAGGTTAGAGATGCCTACCTACCAGTTTAGGGATGAAAAAGTGTTTACCTATCAGTTGATGGTAACACATATATACTTTAGAGCACCTGCCAGTTGAGGGTGACTCATTATTCCTTCAGGACAGCAGTTTAGTGGATCCACATAGCCAGTGTTAGTATGAGTGGAATGGTACTAACATCCTTCCAACTAGAGTTACGGGTTAGACCTCGATTAGCTCATATTAGGACATGTCAGTTAGATGATTGCTCCAATAGTCTCAGTACATTATTTAGTGTATATTCAGTTCAGGTTTGCTCGACCGAAGCATACAGATTTATAGTTATTCAATTATAGAGATTTTAGTCTTTTAGAACAGATTATTTCAGATATATGTATATGTTTGGTCTTGTATTCTTAGGTATTACAGTTTTTATTTATTCATGCTAAGTTATTTCATGTTGTTCAGTTAGTCCTTATCACATATGCACAGTACCCTATGCATTTCAACTAGACTTTATCTTATAAACCTATACATTCAAAGTACTGACCGAACACTCTTATTTGTGCTATGATATCTTATATCATAGGTTTGGAGGCTCAGTGTGCCGACCACATTTAGAAAGCTAGTTCTACTTAGCAGCCATAGTAGTAAGTCCTTATCCTTTGAGGACATATTATCTCTCATTCAGTACTTCAATATTTCTTTATATTCAGTCAGTCATAGTTAGTTGGGGGCTTATCCCATTAACATCTAAATCAGTTAGAAACTTTTCAGACAATCAGATAGTCCGACACTTATCAATTTATCAGTCTTCTTAATATTATCAGTTGTTTTGAGTTGAGTGTTAGATTTCAGTATTTCAGCAGATGTTTCAGACTTAGGGCTGAAGCATATTTTCAGTATTCACATTTGCATTACTTTAGTAGTTTATCTTCCACACACATATATGATTATTATTTAATTCTATATACACAACATGTACAAGCTCATGGGTTAGCTTGTGGTCACTTCAAACCATAAGCTCCGTTCTCGCGGCTAGGGGGCAGCCTCGGGTCATGACAAAACTTGGTATCAGAGGCTAAGGTTATAAGGTGTACTAAGGAGTATGAAAGCCACATTTTGTAGAGTCTTGTGCATAGGTGTGTAGCGGGCCACATATATGGACAAGAGGCTATGAGACGTTTTAGGAAAAAGTTTCCCTTCTTTATGTTTTCATGTCATTCGAATGAGCATGATCTCTATTTAAACTATATTACTTACTCATCCTTCATTCTACTTATAGTCCATACCCTCTAGAAGAAATAATGGAAGAAGGAATAGGGACCAGCCCACACCTTCGCTTGTTTAAGAAGATTCCCATAATGAACATGTCCCTCATGCCAAGTTCAGAGCTGTTTGTAATACTTTGTCCCATTCAGTAGTTGCTCAAAATAACTGGTGAGTTATTACCCCAGCCAATTGAGTGGCAAACACAGCTGTAATGAGGATTTGGGATTTCACCCGGATGAATTCCCCTTTGTTTTTGGGATCCAAGTCTGAATAGCATCCGCAGGAGTTTCTTTATATGGATCAGAAGGTGACAGATATTATGGGCATCACTTCGAGTGATATTGTACAGTTTGCTGCATATGAGTTGTAGGATGTAGCTGACACCTAGTTTAAGCAGTGGAAGATGGACCGTGGTATTGATGCAGGGCCGATTGAGTGGGAGTAATTTCCCACAGCTTTTCTAGACAGGTTCTTTCCATTAGAGTTGAGGCAGGGAAAGATTCAGGAGCTCATTAATTCAATACAGACCAGCATAAGTGTTAAGGAGTACTCACTTAAGTTCACTCAGTTGGCAAGGTATTCTTCTAATTTGGTTGTAGACAATAGGTCTAGAATTAGTATGTTCATATTTGGTGTTACTGATAGTATGGTTAAGGAGTGTAGGACTGCCATGTTGATTAAGGAGATGGACTTATCTAGACTTATGGTTCATTCTCAGCAGATTGAGGAAGAGAAGTTTAAGGAGAAATAAAAAGAGAATAAAAAAGCCTAAATGGGCAGTTTTAACTTTTCTCAGCCAAGGTCAGAAGGTGGTAACCATTCTCAATTACATCAGAAGTTTTTAGCCCCAGCTCCATCTTCAGCTAGTCCACCAGTGCCTAATTTTAGGCAAGATTATTGGGATAGGGTGTCAGGCTCTAAGTCCTAGGGTAGTGTGAACAGTGAGCATACTAATCCGCTCTATAGGAAATATGGTAGGCACTATCAAGGTGTGTGTAGAGCTGGAAATAATGTGTGTTGTGGATGTGGAAAGCTAGGCAACAAAGTTAGAGATTGCCCAAAGGCTATTCAGCAGGGTTAGTCCAACTGTCTTCCAGTTCCAGTCGGTCGCCCGACTCACCAGGGTAGAGCTTCTAGCTCAACTAGTAGGCAGCATTAGAATAGGTAAACCCAGCATGATCAAGAAAGTTCTCCTTATGTATTTACAAGTATGTTTCGGGTCTTTCATCTTCATATTTATGCTTTATTAGACCCCGGAGCTTTACTCTCCTTTGTAACACCTTATATAGCAGTTAATTTTGGTATTAGTCCCAAATCTTTAGCAGAACTTTCTTAGTATCTACCCAAGTGGGTAAACCTATCATAGCAAAATGGGTATACGAAAATTGCCTAATCACAGTATCTCTAAAAATCATCTCAGTTGATCTTATGGAGTTAGAGATAATATATTTTAATGTCATTCTCGGCATGGATTGGCTCCACTTATGTTATGCCTCAGTTGATTATAGAAATAGAGTTGTTCAATTTTAGTTTCCCAATGAACCAATCATTGAATGGAGGAACGGTACTTCAGTGATTAGGGGTCAGATTATTTCTTACCTAAAGGCAAGAAAGATGATATATAAAGGGTGTGTTTACCATCTTGTTCGAGTCAAGGACTCTTTTTCTGAGACTCTAAGTCTCGAGTCAGTTTTAGTAGTCAGGGAATTTCTAGATGTGTTTCTTGAAGACCTTCCCAGAGTTCCTCCCAAAAGAGAAATTGACTTCAGAATAGATCTCCCTCCAAACACCCACCCTATCTCTATTCTGCCCTACAGAATGATCCTACTGAGCTTAGGGAATAAAAAGAATAGTTGAAGGATATCTTAGATAAGGAATTCTTTAGTCCTTGTGTTTCCCCATGGGCCCTCCAGTTCGTATCGTGCATAAGAAAGATAGTTCTCTCAGAATTTGCATCAATTATTATTAGTTTAACAAAGTCATAATCAAGAATAAGTACCTACTTCCCAGAATTGATGACTTGTTCGACCAACTTCAGGGTGTCAATTACTTCTCTCATATGGACCTTGGATCCAACTCTCATCAGCTCAGAGTCAAATAATGTGACATTCCGAAAATAGCTTTCAGAACTCGGTATGGTCACTTTGAAATCCTAGATATGTCTTTTGGACTAACGAATGCCCCTGCAGCTTTCATGGACTTGATTGACAAAGTGTTAAGAAGTACTTAGACATGTTCATTATATTCTTCATTGATGATATTCTTGTTTATTCCTATAGTGAAAAAGATCATGTAGACCATCTGAGAATAGTATTGCAGACCCTTAGAACTCATTAGTTGTTCTCAAAGTTTAGTAAGTGTGAGTTTTGGGTATAATCAGTAGCTTTCCTTGGTCATATTGTCTTTGGTTATGGTATTTGAGTTGACCCTCAAATGACCGAACCAGTGAAAAACTAGCCCAGACCCATCTTTCCATCAGATATCAGGAGTTTCTTAGGTTTGGCTAGCTATAATAGAAGATTTTTTAAAGGGTTCTCTTCTATTGCATCCCTCATGTCTCGCTTGACTCAGAAGAAAGTAAAAGTTCAGTGGTCAGATTCTTGCAAGAAGTGTTTTTAAGAGTTGAAAACGTGACTCACTTTACCCTCAAATTGTCTTTGCCAAATGGTTCAGATAGTCTTGTAGTTTACTGTGATGCTTCCAGAGTTGTTCTTGGTTGTGTATTGATGTAGAGAGGTAGGGTAGTAGCCTATGCCACTAGATAGCTTAAACCCCATAAAATGAATTATCCTACCCATGATATTTATTTGGCAATCATTGTTTTTGCCTTGAAAATTTGGAGACATTATCTTTATGGGGTTCATGTTGATGTGTTCATGGATCACAAAAGTTTTTAGTATGTATTCTCGCAGAAAGATTTGAATTTTTATTAGAGAAGGTGGCTTGAGTTATTAAAATATTATGACATGGGTGTTTTGTATCTTTCGAGTTAGGACAATATAGATGTTGATGATGATTAGAAGAAGTTAGTCAGGGATGTTCATCAGCTTGCTAGATTAGGTGTTCGGTTGGTTGATTTATCTGAAAGTAGTATATGGGTTCAAAATGGTTTGGAATTTTCTTTGGTTTTCGAAGTAAAGGAAAAGCAAGATAGGGATCCCACTTTGGTTAGATTAAAGAAACAACCAGAGATCTAAAAGTAGAGGTTTTCTACCATGGGGGAGATGAAGTGTTGTGTTGCTAGGGTAGGTTATGTGTTCTATGTGTTGATGACTTGAGGCAACAAATTATTACAGAAGTGCATTGTGCACAATATTCCATTCATCCATGAGCCACCAAGATATACCGTGAATTTTGGGAAATCTATTGGTGGAATGATATAAAGAAGGATATTGCAGAGTTTATAGCAAAGTATTCAAATTTTGAGTTGGTTAAAGTTGAGCGCTAGAGGCTTAGTGGTACATTACAGGAGTTCAGCATCCCCACTTAGAAGTGGGAAGTGGTGAACATAGATTTTGTGATGGGTTTTCCTCATACACGTCGACAACATGATTTGTTATGGGTCACTGTAGATAGAATGACTAAATCAGCTCATTTCTTGCAAGTTCATACTTTGTATTTAGCTGAGGATTATACCAGGCTTTATATTAGAGAGTGGGTTAAGTTGCATGGAGTTTCTTTGTCTATCATTTCAAATAGCGGTACTCAATTTATCTCTTACTTTTGGAAGGCTTTTCAGAAGGGTCTTGGTACCCATGTTCATCTAAGTACAACTTCTCATCAATAGAAAGAAGGCCAGGCAGAGAGAACCAATCAGATCTTTGAAGACATATTGAGAGCATATGTTATTGATTTTAAAGGTAGTTAGGATGACCATTTATCCTAGATTGAGTTCACCTACGACAATAGTTATCACTACAATATTCAGATGGCTCCATTTGAGGCTCTCAATGGGTGGAGATATAGATCTCCTATTGGTTGGTTTGAGGCATGAAATGCTACTTTGATAGGGCTAGTCTAGTGTTTGATGTATGGAAAAAGTTTAGTTGATTATGGAGAGGCTTAAGACAGCCCAAAGCTGACAGAAATCTTATACAAATGTGAGAAGAAGAGACCTTCAGTTTGATGTTGGTGACTTAGTCTATTTGAAAATCTCGCCCATGAAGAGAGTGGAGAGATTTGGAAAGAAGGGGAAGCTCAGTCCCTGCTATATTAGCCCTTATAGAATTTTGAGTTGTTTTAGGAAGGTAGCTTATGAGATAAAGTTGCCAGCAGATTTGGCTTCAGTGCATCCAGTTTTTCATGTTTCATTATTAAAGAAATCTATTGGTGATTCGGCTGTTGTTGTTTCTTTAGAAAGTACAGGTGTTCAGGATATCCTTTCTTTCGAAGAAGTCCAGTTCAGATCCTAGACCTTCAGATTCATAGGCTAAGGAACAAATAAATTTCCTTGGTTAAAGTTCTATGGAGGAATTAGTACGTTCAGGGAGCTACTTGGGAAGCATAAACAGATATGCATACCAAGTACCCTCATCTTTTCTATGCAAACTCAGACTCATCTTGAGGTAATAATTTTCCTTAGATTGACTCTTTCCCATTCTCAGTTCAAGCTATATAATCAATCCCATTTCATCTCATGCATTCATAAAATTAGTTCAGTTCATGTATCATGTTTCAAACTCAGTTATGTATTCATGTTTCTAGTCATGTATGTTCTTTACGTGATCTCAGTTACATTAGTTCAATACTCTTAGTCTAACCAGTCTCATTCAAGGAAGAATGTTCCCATGGGGGAGATATTGTAATACCCCGTACTATTCTTAGCTCAGTTAATCTTTTAGTTGCATGCATAAGGAGCTTAAGGCCTAAAAAATTCACTAAGTGTTGGGGACTTAGTCATTTTTAAGGCTTTTAAACTTGGAGGATTTTTAACTTGGTTTTTCCGACACCGAGATGTTAGTTTTTGAGTTAATTCATGTTCAGAGGTGTAAGGAGCATGTCTCAGAGAAGTTTTAGATTTTCTTGAACAAGGTTTGGGTTATGTTTGGAATACGAAACCAGTGGGTTATCTCAATAAGACCGCATCATGGTGTTATTACCATTATCATACAAACCGCGTTGTTGTGAGAAAAATAAACTAACGTGATAAGACCACATTGCGATAAGCTTGTGATATCTAATTACAAATTTAAATGATATAGGGGCTTTTGGGTCATTTCCCCCACAACCCAATCATTCATAACACGGATTTAGTATCACTTAGGGCATAATTTTCCCTTTTTCTCCAATTATCCTCTAAGAAAACTATTTCCTTTCCCTAAGAATACAAATCCAATTCCTTTATCCCCAAGAAATTAAGAACTACAGGTCCCCAAGTTCACGAACATTCAAGAAAGCATCAAGATTGGTGTTTCTCTTTCAAGTTAAAAGTTTAAGGTATGTGGGGTGTTCATTCATGGGTTTCTTTCACCCATGGAGCCCCAAAACCTACTTTTTAATTACAGAATGGATTTTTCTAATATTATGGAATTTTATATTGTTTAAGATGGGTTTAACTAATATTTTTATGGTGATTTTAATTTAATTCATCCCATGTATGATTCCATGAAAGAGTTTGAATTCCTTATCCTATGAATTTGAGTTTCCCATGCTTTATTAATATGAATTCCATGTTAAATCCGCAACTTTATGATTTTAGGCATGTCATCCTATTTGTCCCCAATTTAAACCATCCCCATGTTTAA
Organism: Capsicum annuum; assembly: GCF_002878395.1. NCBI lineage: Eukaryota > Viridiplantae > Streptophyta > Magnoliopsida > Solanales > Solanaceae > Capsicum > Capsicum annuum. The sequence continues at coordinate 111,278,087 of NC_061117.1, forward strand.
ATTCATGATCCCCACATGTTTAATGGAATTTCTACGCTTATGGGTTTTGAACCATGATCCTTTACCTACAGTTTTAAGCTTGTTATTACATTCAATAATCATTCAGTGCTATTAGGTTATGAATACCTAATACTGAAGTATTTTTACATAAATTCAGATCATTTCATCCTGATTCAGTTAAACCATGAATTCTATTATTTACACAGTTGATGTAACCATGATGAGCACTATAAGTTATGAAATCCTATTTAGTCAAGCTTAGTTCAGTTCTATTCCAGTGTAAGTTCAGTTGGGAGTAAGATTTAGCATCGACCAAACTCAAGGATAAGGGCTCACCTGACATTGGACGGTGTGACCCTTAGTAATAATCCCTTTGTTACAGAACTATGTAGCCATCATAGGTTAGAGATGTCTACCTACCAGTTTAGGGTTGACAAATTATTTACCTACCAATTAAGGGTGACACATAACTCATTAGAGCACCTGCCAGTTGAGGGTGACATATTAGTCCTTCGAAAAACCATTTTAGAGGATCCACATAGCTAGTGTTAGCACCCGTGGCACGGTACTGCCACCCTTCTAAATGGGTTACAGGTTGGACCCCAACTGGTTTAGATTGGGGTATGTCAGTTAGATGATAACTCTCACAGTTGCAGTAAAGTATTTAGTGTATATTCAGTTCAGGTTTGCTTAACCAAAGCATACAGATTTACAGTTATTCAGTTATACAAATTTCAGTCTTCCATTTTACATATTATTTCAGAAATATTATTATGTTTGGTCTTGCATTATTAGATATTACAGTTTTCATGCATTCATGCTCAATTATTTCATGTTGTTCAGTTGTTCCTTTTTCATGTGCACAATACCCCATCAATTTCAGCCAGACCTCATCTAATATACTGTGATACCTCGAAAAAATTTTCCGTTCAGATCTCGGACAAAAATGTGTTGAATTCTATTCTTTATCATACTTAATAAATTTTCTGCACAGAATTTCTGGATATGCGACCCTCCATCGCGTAGATCATCGAATAAGCTTTCCAACGATATGTGGATCATCCAAAATGGACACTCGAACGATGAGTTATGATCATTCCGATCTAGCCGTGAATACTGGTAAACAGTAAATGTGCAGGAAAAAAAATACTGAGGCCAGGCGAATTTTAGGGTCAACTTCAAATAATCATAACTCCTTGTATATAATGATCTGGGTGAGCTACTATATATTAACAGAAAGCTCTAAAAGTTCTCTTTCCAATGATATTGGTTTCATCCAATTTTGCCATCGGAGCAAAATGTTATGGTCGATCTACTTCAGCCTACCAAAATAGTCCATCAAAGGACAGATTTGACATTATTTGATTTTTAAGGGTATTTTGGTCATTTCAACTCTAATCCATCCAGGTAAACCATGGATTTAAGTCCATTAAGAGCATTCAATAGCTCATTTTTCTCCAAAATTTCCTAAGGCTCAAACCCCAACCCTACTACTCCAAATTTCATCCTTCTTTGTCTCTTAATTGAACCATAGAAATTTTAAATTGATTTGGGATTTGAGTTGATCATGTTAAGGGCTTCGAGAAGCACCCTTTATTTTCGTGAATAAAGTTCCAGAGTCGGAAGTTCATATTCATCTTCCATGTTTAGGTATGTGGGGCTTTGAACAAGATTATCCTTTCGATCTTGTGCCCGGTATTTTTGTTGAATTATATTGACATGAGATTTTACACGTTTTACCATGAATTAGAAATATGATTTTATATCTTATATTATTGTCCATGAGCTATGGAATTATGTTATCCGATATGTGTATGATGTTGAGATGGAATTATGTCCAAAAAGTATTTGATTATGAGAGAATGATGATTTAATTTGTTAAGCCTTGATTTATACTGTCATTCCACTATTTCCTTATTATGAATTTATAATTGGTATTGGAAATTCTATATCCCTATATGGGTTGATGTCTCAAGTACCTTTAAATAAGAGTTGGATGGCAAATTGAGAAATGTTGATATCAAAGTTGCAATAAGTCTTGGTATTTTCCAGATGGTTTTGATGAGTTAATTGTTGAAAATATTATGTATTGAGTCTTCATATCCTTGTCCAAATATCGAGTCGGTTATGGTTCAATGCATTGATACCTTGTTTATGTTGAGGAAGATTAAAATGTTTTGAGCTAAAATGTGCTGAGTTAGGAATCCACAAATTGATATGATTTGATAAATGAGAAAGAGATTTGATTTGGTATTTATGACAGCCCCTTGTGATGTTGTGGTGGATTTCCTAACGCGTTCTGAGCTTGTCGGGGAGTAGTACTTAGCACCTAGAGGGACATTTGGTATTTCCCCAAACCTATGTTCCACCGTAGGGTTGTTTGATGATGATATTATTGGCTAGAGAGCCCGATTGTGATTATTGAAGTTTTAAGGTCGTACTCCCTAGCAAAGAGTATGACTCTCCCACCAACGGGGGTTTCAAACATTGGTATTCCACGTAGATCACGTGGGGTTGTCGGTTATAGGAAACTCCCCTATCCATAAGAGTCATGTTTATTGAAATAGCGAGTTACTCCGAGTTTTGATGTGGTAAGTCAAGTTGCCTATGATGATCTATAATGATTAATGAGGTTTTTCGCCTACATTTCCTATTTAAGGTGTTATGCGTTGTATGATTCAATGTCACTCAAGCCAGGTGTGTCATTATGGTCCGTATGTACGTTTTTATGAAATTTATGATATTATTTATATTTTGCATGTGCCCCCACATACTCAGTACGTATCTTGTGCTAACCCACATATTTATCTATGGGCTACATTTTTACTATGATGTAGGTTCAGGTACTCAGCCGCAGCCGTGACAGTGATATTTGAGTGTCGCATCGACGTTCCTTCAGTGGTGAGTCTTCATGGTTCGAGGACCAAGGTGCTAGTTTTGGTGCTGTTGTTTTGTGATCCCTTTGGTCTGTTGAGTCAGTTAGGGGTTTGTCCCAATGGCTCATTGATTTTACTGTATAGAGGCTATGTCAGACTAGTGTATTGTTGGGTTGGTTTGTGTATAGACATTCCATATATGTATAGTCTAACAATATTCCGTGCCATGTGCGATGTGATATGATATGTATTTATATATATATCCTTAGCGTAGTATGTATGTTGTTGTGTTGGAACCCAAGGGTAGTGTTTTGGCTTAAAGGGTTAGCTTGAGGCTACGTGTAGCCTTGGGCACCGTGTGGCATCTCAGGATGATATTTTAGGACATTACAAACTTGGTATCAGAGCCTAAGGTTGTAAAGAGTCCTAGAGAGTCTGTCAAGACGCGTTACGTAGAGTCTTGAGCATCGGTGTAGCGCGCCACACCTATGATCAAGAGGCTGCGGGGCATTCTAGGAAAAGTCATTTCTTTCTTTCTACAAGAGTCTATCATGCTTACAACTATTTCATTCTGCTGTTAATTCGTGCATTCTTATGATAAAAAATGCCTCCACGTCGAGCTCGCGGAAACAACAACCAACCTCAATTCATTGATCCGTTACATGAGATGTTATCCCATGCAGAATTTCGAGCAGTTTTTCAGATGCTAGCGCAGGCAGTTACCACTAATACTCAGGCCAACGCTCCACCTCTGTAGGAAAATAATTTGGCAGCAGCACAAATTCGTGACTATGTGTGGATGAATCCGCCAAAGTTTCATGGGTCGAGAGCAGGTGAGGACCCACAGATGTATGTTGATGAAATGAAAAAAATTACACAGATTATACACATAACCGAGGAAGAAAGTGTGGAGCTGGCTTCTTATCAGTTAAAGGATATTGCCTATAACTGGGTGTAGATGTGGAATAAGGGTAGAGAAGAAGATACTGCTCCGGTGACTTGGCAATTGTTCCAAGATGCTTTCTTGGATAGATTCTTTCCTCTTGAGTTATGGAAAGCTAAGATAGAGGAGTTTATGAATTTGAGACAAGGATCCATGTCGATTAAGGAGTATTGTCTTAAGTTTAATCAGCTATCGAAGTACGCTTCGAATATGATGGCTGACTCGAGGACTAGTATGAGCAAGTTTCTAACTGGGGTGTCGAGTTATGTGGTAAAAGAATGTAGATCTGCTATGATCAACAGGGAGATTGATCTTTCTAGGTTAATGATTCACGTCCAACAGATTGAGTTAGACAAGATAAAGGAAAGAGAAAGTGTAAGAGGGATTAAGAGAGTTAGATCGGAGCAACAGGGGTCTGGTCAGACTAGATTCTCCGAAGGGAGTTGCCCTCAGTTTCAGAGATGTCCATTTATACCTGCGCCTTTCTCAACTAGTGCTCCCATATATCGGGGCAGGCAGGAGCTCGGGAATAGGTCAGTACATTCCAGGTCTCAAGATAGTGTAAGCAACCGGCCTCATCCTCCTTCGTGTGCTAAGTGTGGTAAAGACTATTTTGGGGAGAGTTATATGGGGTAGCGGGGCTGTTTTGGTTGTGGCAAGCTGGGCCATATACTTAGAGACTGCCCGTATGCCAGACAACGGAGTCTTGATGCCCGTCCCCAAAGTCAGGCTACCAGTGCCCCGCCTCCCGCAGCCCGTCCAGTTCCTCCTCAGGGTGCTTCATCTAGTACTGCTGGCGGTCAATGGAAAAATCATTTCTATGCTATAACACCTCATCAGGAGCAGGAGGACTCTCCGATGTTGTCACTGGTATGCTCCATGTTTTCTATTTTGATGTCTATGTGTTGATGGACCCTGGTTTGAGTTTTTTTTATATGACACCTCTGGTTGCTGTAAATTTTAAAACGGATCCTGAACTAATTTCTGAGCCTATTTTGGTTTCTACTCCGATAGGAGAGTCTGTCATTGCTAAGCAGGTGTATAAGAAATGTCCTATTACTGACTTTCATCGAGTTATGCATGCTAATTTGATTGATCTAGATATGGTTGACTTTGATATCATTCTGGGTATGGATTGGCTTCACTCGTGCTATGCGTCTATTAATTGTCGTGCCCGTGTGGTCAAGATTCAGTTTTCTGATGAACCTATCCTCGAATGGTCCGGGAGTTCTGTGATTCCTAAAGGTCATTTCATATCCTATCTCAAAGCTAGGAAGTTGATTTCCAAGGGTTGCATCCACCATTTGGTTCGGTTTAAAGACACTAAGTCTGAAATCCCGACCATTCAGTCAATTAATGTTGTTAATAAGTTTTTTTATCTCTTTCTGGAAGATCTCCCTGGAGTACTTCTTGATAGAGAGATAGAGTTTGGGATTGACCCTCTTCTCGATACTCAGCCTATTTTCATTCCTCCGTATCGCATGGCTCCCGCGGAACTTAAAGAGTTGAAGGAGCAATTGAAAGATCTTTTAGACAAAAGCTTTATCAGACCTAGTGTGTCCCCGTGGGGTGCACCTATCCTTTTTGTGTGTAAGAAAGATAGTTCTTTGTGGATGTGTATTGATTACCGACAGCTTAATAGGGTTACTATCAAGAATAAATATCTGTTTCCTCGAATTGATGATTTATTTGATCAATTACAAAGTGCAAGCTACTTTTTAAAGATAGACCTCAGATCCGGTTATCACCAACTTAAGGTTAGGGAATGTGATATCCCCAAGACAGCCTTTCAAACCCGTTATAGTTATTTTGAATTTCTAGTGATGTCTTTCGGGTTAACTAATGCTCCAGCGGCTTTCATGGATCTTATGAACCATGTATTCCGGCCATATCTGGATTTATTTGTAATAGTGTTCGTTGATTATATTCTTATTTACTCCCGAAGTGAGGGTGATCATGCGGATTATCTCCGAATCATGTTGGAAACTCTTCGAACTCATCAGTTGTATGCTAAGTTCAATAAGTGTGAGTTCTGGCTGAACTTTGTAGCCTTCTTGGGTCATGTTGTTTCTTCTGAAGGTATTAGAGTTGGTCCTCAAAAGATAGAGGCTATAAAGAGTTGGCCTAGACCTATTTCTCCTTCTGATATCTGAAGTTTCTTAGGTCTAACTGGTTATTATCATCGTTTTGTTGAAGGGTTTTCATCTATTGCGTCTCCTATGATCCGTTTGACCCAAAAAAGTAAAGTTCCTGTGGTCCGAATCTTACAAGAAGAGTTTTCAGGAGTTGAAGACTCGACTCACTTCAGCCCCTGGGTTGACTTTGCCTGACGGTGTTGATGGTTTTGTGGTGTATTGCGATGCTTCCAGAGTCGGTTTGGGTTGTGTATTGATGCAAAAGGGCAAGGTTATAGCTTATGCTTCCAGACAGCTAAAGCCTCATTAGAAGAATTATCCTACCCATGACCTTGAATTAGCTGCCGTGGTTTTTGCTTTGAAAATCTGGAGACATTATTTTTATGGTGTCCATGTCGACGTTTTCACGGACCATAAGAGCTTGCAATATGTATCCACCCAAAAGGAGTTGAATCTTAGGCAGAGACAATGATTAGAACTGTTGAAAGATTATGATATGAGCGTGCTATATCATCCGGGCAAGGCCAATGTAGTAGCAGATGCCCTTAGTCGGAAGTCCATGGGAAGCGTAGCACATGTGGAGATTGGTAAGAAGGAGTTGGCTCGTGAGGTACATCGTTTGGATAGATTAGGGGTTAGGTTGTTTGGTGATGCTGAGGGTAGTATAGGAGTGCAAAGCGGTTTCGAATCCTCTTTAGTTTCGAAAGTGAAGGAGAAGCAAGACAGGGATCCTACCTTGGTCAGGTTAAAAGATTCAGTTAAAGACCAAAAGGTGGAGGTTTTCTCCCAAGGGGGAGATGGCTTTTTGATACTCCGAGAAAGATTATGTGTTCCTGATGTTGATAACTTGAAATAGAGGATTATGGCGAAAGAGCATGGTACGCGATACTCCATCCATCCTGGTGCCACCAAGATGTACCATGATTTGCGGGAAATCTATTGGTGGAACGGTATGAAGTGAAACATAGCAGAATTTGTGGCGAAGTATTCCACGTGTCAACAGGTTAAAATAGAGCATCAAAGGCCCAGTGGAGTGATGCAAGAGTTTAGCATTCCTACTTGGAAGTGGGAAGAAGTGAATATGGACTTCATAGTTGGTTTGCCTCCTTCTCGTCACCATCATGATTCGATTTGGGTTGTCGTAGATCGGCTGACGAAATCAGCTCATTTCTTGCATGTGCATTCATCATATACAGCTGAACATTATGCTACAATATATATTTGGGAACTCATCAGACTTCATGGAATCCCTTTGGCTATTATTTCTGACAGAGGTACTCAGTTTACCTCTCAGTTTTGGAAATCTTTCCAGAAGGGTCTCGGTACCCAAATTCATTTAAGTTCAGCTTTCCATCCGCAAACAGATGGTCAAGCCGAGCGGACCATTCAGACTTTAGAAGATATGTTGAGGGCTTGTGTGCTTGATTTTAAAGATAGTTGGGATGAGCACTTAGCATTAATCGAGTTTGCTTACAATAACAGTTTTCATGCTACAATTGGAATGGCCCTGTTTGAAGCTTTGTATGGTAGAAGGTGTAGATCACCCATTGGTTGGTTTGAATTTGGTAACGCTGCCGCGACTGGAATGGATGCGGTGTTCGAGGCCATGGAGAAGTTTAAGTTAATTTGGGAAAGGTTGAAAACTGCCCAAAGTCATCAAAAATCATACGCAGATGTAAGGAGGAAAGACCTTGAATTTGATGTTAGTGATTTATCGTACTTGAAAGTTTCACCCATGAAAGGGGTGAAGAGATTTGAGAAGAAAGGGAAACTAAGTCCCCATTACATTGGTCCCTATAAGATTGTGGATCGCATTGGGAAGGTAGCGTATAAGGTTGAATTGCCCGCGGATTTATCTAACATCCATCCGATTTTCCATGTTTCTATGTTTAAAAAGTCTATTGGTGATTCTGTTGTGATTGGTCCTTCTGAAAGCTCGGGTATTCAACATAGTCTTTCATATGAAGAGATTCCAGTTGAGGTTTTTAACTTTCAAGTTCATAGGCTAAGAAACAAGGAAGTTCCTTTGGTTAAAGTGCTTTGGCGAAATCAATCCGTGGAGAGTGCTACTTGGGAAGCCGAAGTGGGTATCGCGCCAAATATCCCCACCTCTTTTCTACGAATCTTGAGCAAGTCAAAGGTATCATTCTCTTTTGATTTAATCCTTATTGTATGTTTAACTTGGCTTGTATGTTTTCTATGATATCCAAAAAAATCTAGAATGGAGTATATGCTTGGGCAAGATGATTTTTCTCTATATACTCATTTTCATAGTATTCTTGACCTACCTATCAACATTCGAGGACGAATGTTTCCAAGGAGGAGATGATGTGATGCCCCAGAAAAATTTTTCGTTAAGATCTCGGATGAAAATGTGTTGAATTCTGTTCTTTATCATGATTAATAATTTTTCTGTATGGAATTTCTGGATATACGATCCGTCATCACGTATAGCATCTAATAAGCTTTCCAACGATATGTGGATCATCCAAAACGAACACTTGAACGATCATAAATATGAGCATAACTCTTTGTACATAATAATCTGGGTGAGCTACTGTATATCAACAGAAAGCTCTGAAAATCGTCTTTCCAATGAAATTGGTTTCATCCAATTTGGCCATATGAGCAAAAAGTTATGATCGATCTACTTCAGCCTATTAAAACAGTCCACCAAAGGACAGATTTGACATTATTTGATTTTTAAGGGTATTTTGGTCATTCCTACTCTAATCCATCCGGGTAAACCATGGATTTAAGTCCATTAAGAGCATTCAATAGCTCATTTTTCTCCAAAATTTCCTAAGGCTCAAACCCCAACCCTACTACTCCAAATTTCATCCTTCTATGTCTCTTGATTGAACCGTAGAAATTTTAAATTGATTTGGGATTTAAGTTGATCATATTAAGGGCTTCGAGAAGCACCCTTTATTTTTGTGAATAGAGTTCCAGAGTCAGAAGTTCATATTCATCTTCCATTTCTAGGTATGTGGGGCTTTGAACAAGATTATCCTTTCGATCTTGTGCCCGGTATTTTTGTTAAATTATATTGACATAAGATTTTACATGTTTTACCATGAATTGGAAATATGGTTTTATATCTTATATTATTGTCCATGAGCTATGGGATTATGTCATCCGATATATGTATGATGTTGAGATGGAATTATGTCCAAAAAGTATTTGATTCTGAGAGTATGATGATTCAATTTGTTAAGCCTTGATTTATACTATCATTTCACTATTTCCTTATTATGAATTTATAATTGATATTGGAAATTCTATATCCCTGCTATGGGTTGATGTCTTAAGTACCTTTAAATGAGAGTTGGATGGCAAATTGAGAAATGTTGGTATTGAAGTTGCAATGAGTCTTGGTATTTTCCGGATGGTTATAATGAGTTAAATTATTGAAAATATTATGTATTGAGTCTTCATATCCTTGTCCAAATATCGAGTCGGTTATGGTTCAATGCATTGATACCTTCTTTATGTTGAGGAAGATTAAAATGTTTTGAGCTAAAATGTGTTGAGTTAGGAATCCACAAATTGATATGATTTGATAAATGAGAAAGAGATTTGATTTGGTATTTATGATAGACCCTTGTGATGTTGTAGTGGATTTCCTAACTCGTTCTGAGCTTGTTAGGGAGTAGTACTTAGCACCAAAAGGGAAATTTGGTATTTCCCCAAACCTATGTGCCACCGTAGGATTGTTTGATGATGATATTATTGGACAGAGAGCCCGATTGTGATTATTGCAATTTTAAGGTTGTACTCCCTAGCAAAGAGTATGACGCTCCCGCCAACGAGGGTTTCAAACGTTGGTATTCCACGTAGATCACATGGGGTTTTCGGTTATAGGAAACTCCCCTGTCCATAAGAGTCATGTTTATTGAAATACCGAGTCACTCCGAGTTTTGATGTGGTAAGTCAAGTTGCCTATGATGATCTTTAATGATTTATGAGGTTTTTATCCTACATTTCCTATCTAAGATATTATGAGTTGCATAATTCAATGTCACTCAAGCCAGGTGTGTCATTATGGTCCGTATGTACATTTTTACGAAATTTATGATATTATTTATATTTTGCATGCGCCCCCACATATTCAATACGTGTCTTGTGCTGACCCACATATTTCTCTATAGGCTACATTCTCAGTACGTGTCTTGTGCTGACCCACATATTTCTCTATAGGCTACATTCTTACCATGATGTAGGTTCAGGTACTCAGCCGCAGCCGTGACAGTGATATCCGAGTGCCGCATCTACGTTCCTTCAGTGGTGAGTCTTCATGGTTCGAGGACGAAGTTACTAGTTTTGGTGTTGTTGTTTTGTGATCCCTTTGGTCTGTTGAGTCAGTTGGGGGTTTGTACCAATGGCTCATTGATTTTGCTGTGTAGAGGCTATGTCAGAATAGTGTATTGTTGGGTTGGTTTGTATATAGACATTCCATACATGTACAGTCTAACGATATTCCGTGTCATGTGCGATGTGATATGATATGTACTTATATATATATATCCTTAGCATAGCGTGTATGTTGTTGTGTTGGAACCCAAGGGTAGTGTTTTGGCTTAAAGGGTTAGCTTGAGGCTACGTGTAGCCTTGGGCATCGTGTGGCGTCTCGGGATGATATTTTGGGGTGTTACATATACTAGTACATTAAAAGTACTGCCCACATACTCTTCTTTGCGCTATGATGTCATATATCATAGGTTTGGAGGCTCAGTTTCCCGACAACAGTTAGATAGCCAGTGAGTCCTCATCCATCGAGGACATATTATCTCTAATTAAGTACTTCAGTATTTCATTTTTTCAGTCAGTCCAAGTTAGTTGAGGGTTTGTCCCATCAACTCCTCAGATAGTTAGAGGCTTTTCAGAAAATCGGACAGTTAGTTAGATACTGTATGATTATTAGACTTGTGGTTGCAAGTTGACAGTTACATTTTAGTATTTCAGCAGATATTTCAGAGTTGTGGTTGACCCAAATTTTCAGTATTCACATTTGCATTACTTCAGTAGTTTATCTTCGACACACGTATATGATTATTATTTTATTCAATGCTCATAAAAAGTACCATCTCATGGGTTAGCTTGTGGTCATTTATGACCGTAAGCACCGTTGCCGTGGCTAGGGTGTAGCCTCGGGTTGTGATAGTTAAATGGATTTAGGGTTGCTTTGGATTTCCCCAAATTACTTGGTTATGGTTCTAAAACTTATGTGCCCTCAACCTGTTTGGTAAAATGCCAATGGGAATGATTTTGTCACATAGTTTTACTATTCTTTAAATATTTTCATTGCATAAAAAGGTAATGGAACTTAAATTGGTTTGATTGGTTTTAAATGGTTTGGAAAGGCCTTGATGACCATGGTTTAGGCTTAATTGGAAACTTTGGAGTCAAATTGGTTTAATGGCTTTGGTATGGAAAAAAAGGATAGACTTGAAATCTCTAATTTTGGTATGACGATACCAATGGTTAATGCCTAAACAAAAGATTCTTTGGTAAATAGCTAGAATGTGTAAATTATTTTAGATAGAAGTATCGATTACCCCCTGAACTTGTCACGTTTTATTTATGGTACACTTGAACTTTGACTAGTCCTAAGTACTCCCCCGAACTTGTTCTTTTAGTATGTCGTGTGCCCTTTTTACGCTGATGTGGCAAAATGTTTGAGTTCAACCTCCATCACGCGCGTGATGGAGGTATTTTTATGCCAAATCAACATTTTTAATGATAAAAAAAATTAATAAAAAAACTATCTTCCATTAATTTTTTCAAAAACTTCAATTATTCCTCTCCATATTTATTATCCTTCTTCTTCCATTACTTCCAATCTAAAAAAAATTCATCCATTTATTAATTTTGTAAAACTCCAGTTTATTAATTAGTTTATGAAATAAAAATTTCATCCATTTATTAATTTTGTAAAAAGTTCATTTATTAATCTAAGAAAAAAATTATTCGTTTATTAATTCAATCTAAAACTCTAGTTTCCATTCTTATGAAACTCCTTCAATTTTGTAATCTTAATTATATATATCATATGAGTTATTGTAGCTAAAAATAATGCTAAATATCGAAGCAGATATTTTAAACAATATTAACAAAACAAATACTAATGAAACTAAGACACATACTTCTAATAAATGTAGTTATATTAGTTGTCGGTTTTTAATCCCTAACGATTTGATTTTTGATTTAACTGATAAGAAAATACTCATAAAATAGAAAAGGTAGTAACTAACATGAAAAGAAATCGAATCTCAGTTACAACAAAAATCCTACTTATATATAATAATAATAATAATAATAATAATAATTTAATATAATCTTATTGGGTTATCGGTTTATCCAATAACTTAATAAAAAATCAAAATCGAATCTATAACCCAATAATTTTTTTTTACAAAATCATTAACCCAATAACGATAAATCAATAACATTTTTATTGGTTTGATTTTTGTACACCCCTAACTTAAATTACAATTTCTTAATCCATTAATTATAATAAGAAACGTATTTGTGTATGTGAATTTTCTCAAAATCCTAATCGAAACACTGATCAGAAACTACTATGAAACACTAACCAGAAAAAAATAATTTCATAATTTTAACACACAAAAAAATATAAATTTTTAAATAATAGCTTACTTGATCGACGAAAATTATACCTTTCACTATTTTGGAGCAGAGGAAAATTGAAAAATATAATTTTTTTTAGAGAAGTCGGATAATTAAGGCTAGAAATGGGTTATTTTTTAATATAGGATAAATATAAGGGAAGTGAATGATATTATCCACGTGGACAGCCACATCAACGTTTTTATCCACGTGTCCGCGTGTGTATTACATGCAGTGGACAGTGCATCGAAAAGGGTGGCGCGACATACTAAAAGAACAAGTTTAGGGGTACTTAGGACCAGTAAAAGTTTAGGTTTACCATGAATAAAATGTGACAAGTTTAGAGGGGTAATTGATAGTTCTCTCATTATTTTAACATGGGCTTAAAGGGGGTTGTGTTAGAAAATCCGTGGAAGGTTGAGGTACTGGGGGACCAATACTAGAAACTTATGTTTGCCGATCGAGGTTTGGTCTTGGTAATCATGTGCATGATGTCACACTTATATTTTCAGAGATGTGCTAGTCATCTCAGGTTTTATTCTGTAGTTCGTGCGGCTAACACGCACAGGGGCCTTATCAACAGGTGGAGCTGAACCCATATAGTCCGTGGGTAGTTTTAGGATGGCAAAGCTACACAGCCTAAGTAAAGATTTTAAATGCATGCTAAACCCGATTTCGTTTCCTGGCATGAT